>NC_053435.1:47781844-47807680 GCF_007990345.1 Gossypium hirsutum | reverse complement strand
CTTGTGTTTGAGTTTCGTAAACGAAAATGAAATATGAATGTGCTATGAATTATTGTTAGATGTGCATGATTAATTGAATGCTGTCCGGGCTAAGTCCCGAAGGCTTTGTGCTAAGTGAATATATCCGGATTAAGATCCGAAGGCCTTTGTGCGAGATACTAAATCCGGGTTAAGTCCCGAAGGCATTCGTGCGAGTTGTTAAATCCGGGTTAAGTCCCGAAGGCATTCGTGCGAGTTATTAAATCCGGGTTAAGTCCCGAAGGCATTCGTGCGAGTTGTTAAATCCGGGTTAAGTCCCGAAGGCATTCGTGCGAGTTGTTAAATCCGGGTTAAGTCCCGAAGGCATTCGTGCGAGTTATTAAATACGGGTTAAGTCCCGAAGGCATTCGTGCGAGTTGTTAAATCCGGGTTATGTCCCGAAGGCATTGTGTGAGTTACTAAAACTGGGCTATGTCCCGAAGGCATTTGAACGAGGAGCTATATCCGGTTAAATCCCGAAGGTACGTGATTTGGTAATGAATGAGCTTGCTGTAAAATTCCAGCGAATACTCGAAAAACATCCCAATATGGGGATATGTTACGTATGTGTTGAATTTAATCGAGCCCTTACAAATAAATGTTCGCTCAGTTGATAAACGAGCTACCGGCCTTCGGCCAAGTTAGTTTATTGTGTATGTACATAAGGGTTGTTAATGTTGTGAAGCAAGTTTGATATCGGTAAATTGCGTATTATGAAATATTCCGTTTAGCTAAATGTGTGCTATTCTTTGTGCATGCTGGAATTCCTTGCTCAAACTTACTAAGCATAAATTGCTTACTCGTTACATTGCTCCTCTGTTTTATAGATTTTTGGTTCTCCAGCTATCGGACTCGGGATCTTGAAGTCGAAGTCGCCCACACTATCAAAGGCTCTTTTGGGTACTATTTTGGTTGAATTTTGTTATGGCATGTATAGGACTACCCATTGTTGTCTTTCGAGTACTTTATGAAATGTATAAGTGTACAGCCATGCGAAGATGGCTTGTAGAAGTGGAGTATGGCAATAGGCCATTCGTATTTATGAATGTATAGATGGTTTCATGATGTAACTATGTTGGAATGGAAGTGTCGAGCAAATGATCAGCCACTAGAATGGCTAAGTATGATCATATGTGGGCTTATGTATGACAAGGCCCTAGTTGGTCCATGAAACCCCAAATTAAGTAAGGTTCACTTTGAAAACAGAAGCTGATAGCAGCAGTGGTGTGGATTGGAAAAATCACAAGAATTCGTAGGAGTGGAATTAAATAGTGAATAAATTATGTAATCGAACCTTGATGAATCTACTTTCATATGGAAGTAACGAAACAATTATAGGAACAGTACAGAAAGAGATATTCTGGTTCTTGTGGAACAGGGCCAGAACAGTTTCTGGATTCACTGTTCCGCCTTTGGAAATTCACTATAAATTGACCAGAGATAATTAGGGGTCATACCATATATGTATGGATTCCTCTCTGAGTCTAGTTTCCATAGAAACAAACGGCATCAGTATTGAAGCTCTGTGCAGAGAGATATCCCAGTTGTAATGGGAAAAGGTCAGTGTAGTCGACCCCTGTAACATGGGAGACTTTGACTAATAAACTGTACTAGTTGGCCCGACCAAAAATTCTAGAAAAAAATCCATAGGTGGGGACATGAGTCTAGTTTCAGGGAAAAATCACAAAACTGATTTTTGAGTTGTGAAACTCAAGATATGATTTTTGAAGCGACTAGTACTCAGACTGGGCAGTGTCTGGAAAAATTTTTCAAAGTTTGTTAACATCTCGTGTCCGACTGCGGTGTCGGTCTCGGGTTCGGGGTGTTACATTTTATTGGTATCAGAGCTATGGTTTAGTCGATTCTAGGACTACCGTAATGTTTTGGGTCTAGCTATACATGCCATTTTATGTGATTACTTGATAGTGTGGTGATTTCCGACAATTGTAAATGTGTTTATTTATAGTAATGGATCCCGATCGTGACCGAGAGGTAGCTGATGATCTTGAGAGTGTAGCGCCTGCTCCCGCAAAAGGGACAGTGCCGGCAAACTCTCAACCTAATACTAGTAATCAGAATGATGAAGCTAGACAAGCATTCTATAGCGTGATGAATGATTGGTTTAACCAATACATTCGAACTAATATGGCTGTTCCACAACCTCCATTCCCAAACAAATACTACCCCCGCACCTACAATACCGCCGGTAACGGACCAAATAAGGTCACATAAGCCCCAGTTGACAGAATCCGAAAACATGGGGCTACTGAATTTAAGGCTATGGATAGCGATGATGCCGAGCAAGCTGAATTTTGGCTGGACAACACTATCCGGGTACTCGATGAGCTATCTTGTACACCCGATGAATGCCTAAAGTGTGCTATCTCCTTGCTACGTGATTCTGCCTACTATTGGTGGAGTACTCTGACTTCTATTGTGCCCCGAGAGCAAGTAACTTGGGAGTTTTTCCAAACTGAGTTTCGGAAAAAGTATATCAGTCAGATATTTGTTGATCAAAAACGGAAGGAATTTCTTGAGCTTAAGCAAGGCTCCATGTCGGTTACTGATTACGAGCGAAAATTTGTTAGACTTAGCAAATACGCTCGGGAATGTGTTTCGTCCGAAGCTGTTATGTGTAAACGCTTCGAGGATGGGCTGAATGAAGATATAAAAATGTTCGTTGGCGTTCTTGAAATACAAGAGTTCGTGGTACTTGTTGAACGAGCTTGTAAAGCCGAAGAGCTTAGAAAAGAAAAGCAAAGAGTTGATGAGGGAACTGGAGAGTTTCGTAAAACATCCTCGGGAGGTCTCTTCAACAGACATCGAAGAGATTTCGAGATGATGCGGGCCAGTTTAGAGGCACTTCGGGCCTTTTGGACGAGATCGTGATCGACCCCCTGTGGGTACACGAGGCACTTCGGTCGCCAGTGTTGGGAATGAATGTCGAGACAGGACGAAATGCCGATATTGCGGTAAATGGCATTCGGGGAGTTGTAGATTTCCTGACCGCTCCTGTTACAAATGCGGATCAGTGGACCACTTCATTAAAGATTGCCCGAGGTTGTCGGGACAGAATGCAAATCAGAGTGGGAGACCGGGTGCTACCACTGCTCGAGGTAGACCATCTGGAAATATGGGCGATGCTGGTGGTGGTCAGAGAGGATCTAGAGATGATATAACCAGATCCGAAGCCCGTGCGCCTGCTAGAGCTTATGCTATACGTGCCCGCGAGGATGCTTCTTCGCCTGATGTTATTACCGGTACATTCACCCTCTTTGATACTAATGTAATTGCTTTGATTGACCCCGGTTTTACTCATTCTTACATATGTGAAACCTTAGCATCCAGTAAGACTTTACCTATTGAGTCTACTGAGTTCGTAATTCGGGTGTCAAATCCCTTGGGTCGTTACGTGCTTGTCGACAAAGTGTGTAAGAAATGTCCCCTGGAAATTCGAGGTTCCTGTTTTCCAGCGGACTTGATGCTTTTGCCGTTTGATGAATTTGATGTTATCCTTGGGTTGGATTGCTTGACCGCGCATGATGCGATCGTGAATTGCAAGAGCAAGACTATTGATTTGAGGTGCGCAAATAACGAAGTAGTCCGAATTGAGTCTGCGGACTTGGAGGGGATGCCAGCTGTAATATCAGCAATGTTGGCACAGAAATATGTAAGAAAAGGGTGCGAAGCATACCTTGCATATGTGCTTGATGACAAAGAATTAGAAAAGAAACCCGAATCTGTGCCGGTGGTTTGTGAATACCCGGATGTTTTTCCGGAAGAATTACCGGGTTTACCACCTGTTCGGGAGGTAAAGTTTGGTATTGAGCTTGTACCTGGGACTACGCCGATTTCGATAGCTCCGTATCGTATGGCACCAACTGAGTTAAAGGAGTTGAAAGCTCAGTTGCAAGAACTGACGGATAGAGGTTTCGCTCGACCAAGTTTCTCACCTTGGGGTGCACCAGTATTGTTCGTGAAAAAGAAGGACGGAACCATGAGGTTGTGCATTGACTATCGTCAGCTGAATAAAGTGACGATAAAGAACAAATATCCGTTGCCGTGCATCGATGATTTGTTCGACCAACTGAAGGGAGCCTCGTGTTCTCAAAAATAGATTTGAGATCGGGCTATTATCAGTTGCGAATTCGAGATCCAGATATTCCAAAACTGCCTTCAGAACGAGATATGGTCACTACGAATTCTTAGTGATGCCGTTTGGGCTCACTAATGCCCCTGCGTATTTATGGATTTGATGAATCGGATCTTCAGACCGTATTTGGATCAGTTCGTAGTTGTGTTCATTGATGACATTTTGGTCTATTCAAGAGATGAGACCGAACATGCTGGCATCTGAGGCTAGTGCTGCAAATTTTGCGGGATAAGCAGTTATATGCTAAGTTCAGTAAGTGTGAGTTCTGGTTAAGAGAGGTTAGCTTCTTGGGTCATGTGGTATCCCGTCGGGTATTCGAGTTGACCCGAACAAAATTTAGCCATACTTGACTGGAAACCTCCGAGAAATATTACTGAAGTTCGGAGCTTTTTGGGCTCGCCGGTTATTACCGACGATTTGTGAAAGGTTTCTCGATGATAGCCACACCAATGACGAAGCTACTTCAAAAGGATGTTAAGTTCGAGTGGACGGAGAAATGTCAGAAAAGTTTCAACCAACTGAAAACTCATTTGACTGAAGCTCCAATTTTGGTGCAACCCGAATCAGGTAAAGAGTTTGTCATTTATAGTGACGCATCCCTACTTGGGTTGGGTTGCGTATTGATGCAAGAAGGTCGAGTCGTGGCCTATGCGTCGAGACAATTGAAGCCACACGAGAGGAATTATCCGACCCATGATCTCGAACTAGCTGCCATCGTGTTTGCTTTAAAAATATGGCGACATTATCTGTTTGGTGAGAAGTGCCATGTATTTTCGGATCACAAAAGTCTCAAATATTTGATGACTCAACGAGACTTGAATCTGCGACAAAGACGTTGGCTTGAGTTGTTGAAAGATTACGAGCTTGTCATTGATTACCACCCGGGAAAGGCTAACGTGGTTGCGGACGCCTTAAGCCGGAAGTATTGTTTGCTTTACGAGCGATGAACGTGCATTTGTCTGTTCTACCAGACAGTGTGTTAGTAGCTGAATTAAAAGCTAAACCATTATTGACTCACCAAATTCGTGAAGCTCAGAAAGTCGATGATGAATTGGTTGCAAAACGGGCTAAGTGTTTTCCGAACGAGGAATCGGAGTTTCAAATTGATGATGATGATTGTTTGAGGATCAGAAATCGTTTGTGTGTTCCAAGGAATTCGGAACTCATTTCGATGATTCTGAACGAAGCCCATTGTAGCCGAATGTCAATTCACCCGGGGAGTACGAAAATGTACAACGATTTGAAACGTCAATTTTGGTGGCATGGTATGAAACGGGACATCTCCGACTTTGTTTCGAGATGTTTAATATGTCAACAAGTGAAAGCGGAACATCAAGTGCTTTCAGGATTACTCCAGCCGATCATGATACCCGAGTGGAAATGGGATCGAGTCACAATGGACTTTGTGTCCGGACTGCCCTTGTCAGCAAGTAAGAGGTTGCGATATGGGTTATTGTTGATAGACTGGCTAAGTCGGCTCATTTCATCCCCGTACGTATGGATTTTTCATTGGATAAACTAGCTGAATTGTACGTTTATCAAATTGTGAGATTACACGGGGTACCTGTTTCTATCGTGTCGGATAGAGATCCGAGATTCACCTCACGATTTGGAAGAAATTGCAAGAAGCTCTGGGTACTAAGCTGCATTTTAGCACTGCTTTTCACCCCCAAACGATGGTCAATCCGAGCGGATAATTCAGATACTTGAGGATATGTTGAGATGTTGCATCCTCGAGTTCAGTAGTTCATGGGAACGGTATTTACCTTTGATTGAATTCGCTTACAACAATAGTTTTCAATCAAGTATTAAGATGGCACCTTATGAGGCTTTGTACGGTCGTAAATGCCGTACACCATTGTTTTGGACCGAGCTCGGTGAAAGCAAAATTTTCGGAGTTGATTTGATTAGAGATGCTGAACAGAAAGTAAAGGTAATCCGTGAAAGTCTGAAGGTATCCACGGATCGTCAGAAATCGTACGCAGATTTGAAACGAAAAGACATCGAGTATCAGGTGGGAGACAAAGTGTTCCTTAAGGTTTCACCTTGGAAAAAGATACTCAGGTTCGGCCGTAAGGGCAAGTTGAGCCCAAGATTCATTGGGCCGTACGAAATCTCCGAACGAGTTGGTCCGGTTGCGTATAGATTGATTTTCCCCCGGAGCTTGAAAAGATTCATGACGTCTTTCATGTTTCGATGCTTCGACGCTATCGATCTGATCCATCGCACATAATTAGCCCATCGGAGGTTGAAATTCAAGTCGACATGAGCTATGAAGAAGAACCGATGCGTATCCTAGCTCGTGAAGTGAAGGAGTTGCGAAACAAAAGAGTTCCGCTAGTAAAGGTGTTATGGCTCAAACTCGGGATCGAGGAAGCTACTTGGGAGACCGAGAGCTCGATGAAAGAACGATACCCAAACCTATTTACCGGTAAGATTTTCGGGGACGAAAATTTCTTAAGTGGGGGAGAGTTGTGACAGCCCAAAGTTGACCCTAGTCGGGAAGTGGTTTCGGGACCGCTAAACCGAGTCACCGAAATGTTTGAATGTGATACTTATTGTGTAGAATATGTAATTATGAATGTGTGAAAATTTCAAGCTTCAATTTGGTTGATTTCATGTGAATTTAGTCAATAGGACTTATGTGAGAAAATTCTAAAATGTGATAGGTCAATGTGTGAGGACCTACTAGTGCATGTGGACAAAGGGGGGACTTGCATGTCAAATTCCCCCCCCTAATGAGTAGTGGCCAGCCATGACAAGGAAGGATGGGCAAAACATGTCATGAAACATGTTTTGTTAGTGGAAGAATAAAATAAGGAGTATGGGTAATAAAGAAATGGAAAACAAAAGAAAAAAAATGTGTGTGTGGTGTTTGTCCCCCCATTGCCGTGAGCTAAACAAGAGAAAGGGGGATTTTGTTCATCCTTTTCTCATCTTCATGCTTGCCAAAAACTAGAAAGAAAAACAAAGAAAAATTTTCTCATCCTTTGGTTCATCCTTGGCCAAAAATTTAAGGAGGAAAGAAGAAGAAAGGTGAAGAGATTCGGCCATGCATGTAGCTAGGCTAAGGTATGTTTGATGATGTTCCATGAGAGGCATGCATGTTTTAGTTGTTAGCTTGAGTTCTGCCTAACCCATGGTCTAAATCTTGCTATGTGATGGAAATGGCACTTGACCATGGATGAATCATTCTTGGTTGATGTTTGATGTTGTGGTGATGAGGCATGAGGATGAGTTAAGATTCGGCCTAGGTGGAGGTTGTGTTAATGCCATTGCATGCAAAATATGAAGCTTGTTAATGATGCATGTGATGATGGCTTGATGATTCTTGAACCTCCTTTTTAGCATTTTTTGTTGTGTGAGCACATATGTGCATTGGTTGCTAAATGGAGAAGAATCGGCTAGCAAGATGTGTGCTAAGGCCGAATGTAACTTTGCATGTTAATGAGCAATGCATGTGTTAAATTGATGAAAAGGGGGAGGATGCTTTACTAGTGTGTACATGTGTGTATTAAGTGTTGAAATCGACCCCAAAAATGGACATGCATATTCGGTCAAGGGCAAGAAATTAGCTAATATGTGGTGTTGATGCATGATTTTTGCATGTATGAGACTTTAATGTCTAATGTATGAATATGGGCTAAGTGCCTTGTGTTCATCTTTTGATGCCTAAATGATGAAATCAATTTATTTGTTTGATTAAGCTCAAGAGCAAAGGGGAAATAAATCCGATAAAGGGAAGGAAAAAGTGGTTGAATAGCTAGCGGATCGTTCGACAACACCCGAGGTAAGTTCTTGAGTAAGAGAGCTTAAATTTCGATGTGATTAAATCATGCTCTATGTGTGGCTATTGAGCCGAATGTGCAAGGACAATATGTGCCTTGTGTTTGAGTTTCGTAAACGAAAATGAAATATGAATGGCTATGAATTATTGTTAGATGTGCATGATTAATTGAATGCTGTCCGGGCTAAGTCCCGAAGGCTTTGTGCTAAGTGAATATATCCGGATTATGATCCGAAGGCCTTTGTGCGAGATACTAAATCCGGGTTAAGTCCCGAAGGCATTCGTGCGAGTTATTAAATCCGGGTTAAGTCCCGAAGGCATTCGTGCGAGTTATTAAATCCGGGTTAAGTCCCGAAGGCATTCGTGCGAGTTGTTAAATCCGGGTTAAGTCCCGAAGGCATTCGTGCGAGTTATTAAATCCGGGTTAAGTCCCGAAGGCATTCGTGCGAGTTATTAAATCCGGGTTAAGTCCCGAAGGCATTCGTGCGAGTTGTTAAATCCGGGTTATGTCCCGAAGGCATTGTGTGAGTTATGTCCGAAGGCATTTGAACGAGGAGCTATATCCGGTTAAATCCCGAAGGTACGTGATTTGGTAATGAATGAGCTTGCTGTAAAATTCCAGCGAATACTCGAAAAACATCCCAATATGGGGATATGTTACGTATGTGTTGAATTTAATCGAGCCCTTACAAATAAATGTTCGCTCAGTTGATAAACGAGCTACCGGCCTTCGGCCAAGTTAGTTTATTTGTATGTACATAAGGGTTGTTAATGTTGTGAAGCAAGTTCGATATCGGTAAATTGCGTATTATGAAATATTCCGTTTAGCTAAATGTGTGCTATTATTTGTGCATGCTGGAATTCCTTGCTCAAACTTACTAAGCATAAATTGCTTACTCGTTACATTGCTCCTCTGTTTTATAGATTTTTGGTTCTCCAGCTATTGGACTCGGGATCTTGAAGTCGAAGTCGCCCACACTATCAAAGGCTCTTTTGGGTACTATTTTGGTTGAATTTTGATATGGCATGTACAGGACTACCCATTGTTGCTTTCGAGTACTTTATGAAATGTATAAGTGTACAGCCATGCGAAAATGGCTTGTAGAAGTGGAGTATGGCATTAGACCATTCGTATTTATGAATGTATAGATGGTTTCATGATGTAACTATGTTGGAATGGAAGTGTTGAGCAAATGATCAGCCACTAGAATGGCTAAGTATGATCATATGTGGGCTTATGTATGACAAGGCCCTAGTTGGTCCATGAAACCCCAAATTAGGTAAGGTTCACTTTGAAAACAGAAGCTGATAGTAGCAGTGGTGTGGATTGGAAAAATCACAAGAATTCGTAGGAGTGGAATTAAATAGTGAATAAATTCTGTAATCGAACCTTGATGAATCTACTTTCATATGGAAGTAACGAAACAATAATAGGAACAGTACAGTAAGAGATATTCGGGTTCTTGTGGAACAGGGCCAGAACAGTTTCTGGATTCCCTGTTCCGACTTTGGAAATTCACTATAAATTGACCAGAGATAATTAGGGGTCATACCATATATGTATGGATTCCTCTCTGAGTCTAGTTTCCATAGAAACAAACGGCATCAGTATTGAAGCTCTGTGCGGAGAGATATCCCAGTCGTAAGGGGTAAAGGTCAGTGTAGTCGACCCCTGTAACTTGGGAGACTTTGACTAATAAACTGTACTAATTGGCCCGACCAAAAATTCTAGAAAAAAAATCCATAGGTGGGGACATGAGTCTAGTTTCAGGGAAAAATCACAAAACTGATTTTTGAGTTGTGAAACTCAAGATATGATTTTTGAAGCGACTAGTACTCAGACTGGGCAGTGTCTGGAAAAATTTTTCAAAGTTTGTTAACATCTCGTGTCCGACTCCGGTGTCGGTCTCGGGTTCGGGGTGTTACATTTTATTGGTATCAGAGCTACGGTTTAGTCGATTCTAGGACTACCGTAATGTGTTGGGTCTAGCTATACATGCCATTTTATGTGATTACTTGATAGTGTGGTGACTTCTGACAATTGTAAATGTGTTTATAGTAATGGATCCCGATCGTGACCGAGAGGTAGCTGATGATCTTGAGAGTGTAGGGCCTGCTCCCGCGCAAGGGCAGTGCCGGTAGACTCTCAACCTAATGCTAGTAATCCGAATGATGAAGCTAGACAAGCATTTATAGCGTGATGAATGATTGGTTCAACCAATACATTCGAACTAATATGGCTGTTCCACAACCTCCATTCCCGACAAATACTACCCCCGCACCTACAATACCACCGGTAACTGACCAAATAAGGTCAAATAAGCCCCCAGTTGACAGAATCCGAAAACATGGGGCTACTGAATTTAAGGCTATGGATAGCGATGATGCCGAGCAAGCTGAATTTTGGCTGGACAACACTATCCGGGTACTCGATGAGCTATCTTGTACACCCGATGAATGTCTAAAGTGTGCTATCTCCTTGCTACGTGATTCTGCCTACTATTGGTGGAGTACTCTGACTTCTATTGTGCCCCGAGAGCAAGTAACTTGGGAGTTTTTCCAAACTGAGTTTCGGAAAAAGTATATCAGTCAGAGATTTGTTGATCAAAAACGGAAGGAATTTCTTGAGCTTAAGCAATGCTCCATGTCGGTTACTGATTACGAGCGAAAATTTGTTAGACTTAGCAAATACGCTCGGGAATGTGTTTCGTCCGAAGCTATTATGTGTAAACGCTTCGAGGATGGGCTGAATGAAGATATAAAAATGTTCGTTGGCGTTCTTGAAATACGAGAGTTCATGGTACTTGTTGAACGAGCTTGTAAAGCCGAAGAGCTTAGAAAAGAAAAGCAAAGAGTTGATGAGGGAACTGGAGAGTTTCGTAAAAGATCCTCGGGAAGGTCTCTTCAACAGACATCGAAGAGATTTCGAGATGATACGGGCCAGTTTAGAGGCACTTCGGGCCTTTTTAGACGAGATCGTGATCGACCCCCTGTGGGTACACGAGGCACTTCGGTCGCCAGTGTTGGGAATGAATGTCGAGATAGAACGAAGTGTCGATATTGCGGTAAATGGCATTCGGGGAGTTGTAGATTCCCTGACCGCTCTTGTTACAAGTGCGGATCAGTTGACCACTTCATTAAAGATTGCCCGAGGTTGTTTGAACAGAATGAAAATCAGAGTGGGAAACCGGGTGCTACCACTGCTCGAGGTAGACCATCTAGAAATACGGGCAATGCTAGTGGTGGTCAGAGAGGATTTAGAGATGATATAACCAGATCCGAAGCTCGTGCGCCTGCTAGAGCTTATGCTATACGTGCCCGCGAGGATGCTTCTTCGCCTGATGTTATTACCGGTACATTCACTCTCTTTGATACTAATGTAATTGCTTTGATTGACCCCGGTTCTACTCATTCTTACATATGTGAAACCTTAGCATCCAGTAAGACTTTACCTATTGAGTCTACTGAGTTTGTAATTCGGGTGTCAAATCCCTTGGGTCATTACGTGCTTGTCGACAAAGTGTGTGAGAAATGTCCCCTGGAAATTCGAGGTTCCTGTTTTCCGGCGGACTTGATGCTTTTGCCGTTTGATGAATTTGATGTTATCCTTGGTTTGGATTGGTTGACCGCGCATGATGTGATTGTGAATTGCAAGAGCAAGACTATTGATTTGAGGTGCGCAAATAACGAAGTAGTCCCAATTGAGTCTGCGGACTTGGAGGGGATGCCAGCTGTAATATCAGCAATGTTGGCACAGAAATATGTAAGAAAAGGGTGCGAAGCATACCTTGCGTATGTACTTGATGACAAAGAATTAGAAAAGAAACCCGAATCTGTGCCGGTGGTTTGTGAATACCCGGATTTTTTCCGGAAGAATTATCGGGTTTACCACCTGTTCGGGAGGTAGAGTTTGGTATTGAGCTTGTACCTGGGACTACGCCGATTTCGATAGCTCCGTATTGTATGGCACCAACTGAGTTAAAGGAGTTGAAAGCTCAGTTGCAAGAACTGACGGATAGAGGTTTCGCTCGACCAAGTTTCTCACCTTGGGGTGCACCAGTATTGTTCGTGAAAAAGAAGGACGGAACCATGAGGTTTGCATTGACTATCGCCAGCTGAATAAAGTGACGATAAAGAACAAATATCCGTTGCCGCGCATCGATGATTTGTTCGACCAACTGAAGGGAGCCTCAGTATTCTCAAAAATAGATTTGAGATCGGGCTATTATCAGTTGCGAATCCGAGATTCAGATATTCCTAAAACTGCCTTCAGAACGAGATATGGTCACTACGAATTCTTAGTGATGCCGTTTGGGCTCACTAATGCCCCTGCAGTATTTATGGATTTGATGAATCGGATCTTCAGGCCGTATTTGGATCGGTTCATAGTGGTGTTCATTGATGACATTTTGGTCTATTCAAGAGACGAGACCGAACATGCTGAGCATCTGAGGCTAGTGCTGCAAATTTTGCGGGATAAGCAGTTATATGCTAAGTTCAGTAAGTGTGAGTTCTGGTTAAGAGAGGTTAGCTTCTTGGGTCATGTGGTATCCGCGTCGGGTATTCGAGTTGACCCGAACAAAATTTCAGCCATACTTGACTGGAAACCTCCGAGAAATATTACTGAAGTTCGGAGCTTTTTGGGGCTCGCCGGTTATTACCGACGATTTGTGAAAGGTTTCTCGATGATAGCCACACCAATGACGAAGCTACTTCAAAAGGATGTTAAGTTCGAGTGGACGGAGAAATGTCAGAAAAGTTTCAACCAACTGAAAACTCATTTGACTGAAGCTCCAATTTTGGTGCAACCCGAATCAGGTAAAGAGTTTGTCATTTATAGTGACGCATCCCTACTTGGGTTGGGTTGCGTATTGATGCAAGAAGGTCGAGTCGTGGCCTATGCGTCGAGACAATTGAAGCCACACGAGAGGAATTATCCGACCCATGATCTCGAACTAGCTGCCATCGTGTTTGCTTTAAAAATATGGCGACATTATCTGTTTGGTGAGAAGTGCCATGTATTTTCGGATCACAAAAGTCTCAAATATTTGATGACTCAACGAGACTTGAATCTGCGACAAAGACGTTGGCTTGAGTTGTTGAAAGATTACGAGCTTGTCATTGATTACCACCCGAGAAAGGCTAACGTGGTTGCGGACGCCTTAAGCCGGAAGTCATTGTTTGCTTTACGAGCGATGAACGTGCATTTGTCTGTTCTACCAGACAGTGTGTTAGTAGCTGAATTAAAAGCTAAACCATTATTGACTCACCAAATTCGTGAAGCTCAGAAAGTCGATGATGAATTGGTTGTAAAACGGGCTAAGTGTTTTCCGAACGAGGAATCGGAGTTTCAAATTGATGATGATGATTGTTTGAGGATCAGAAATCGTTTGTGTGTTCCAAGGAATTCGGAACTCATTTCGATGATTCTGAACGAAGCCCATTGTAGCCGAATGTCAATTCACCCGGGGAGTACGAAAATGTACAATGATTTGAAACGTCAATTTTGGTGGCATGGTATGAAACGGGACATCTCTGACTTTGTTTCGAGATGTTTAATATGTCAACAAGTGAAAGCGGAACATCAAGTGCTTTCAGGATTACTCCAGCCGATCATGATACCCGAGTGGAAATGGGATCGAGTCACAATGGACTTTGTGTCCGGACTGCCCTTGTCAGCAAGTAAGAGGGTTGCGATATGGGTTATTGTTGATAGACTGGCTAAGTCGGCTCATTTCATCCCCGTACGTACGGATTTTTCATTGGATAAACTAGCTGAATTGTACGTTTATCAAATTGTGAGATTACACGGGGTACCTGTTTTTATCGTGTCGGATAGAGATCCGAGATTCACCTCACGACTTTGGAAGAAATTGCAAGAAGCTCTGGGTACTAAGCTGCATTTTAGCACTGCTTTTCACCCCCAAACTGATGGTCAATCCGAGCGGATAATTCAGATACTTGAGGATATGTTGAGATGTTGCATCCTCGAGTTCAGTAGTTCATGGGAACGGTATTTACCTTTGATTGAATTCGCTTACAACAATAGTTTTCAATCAAGTATTAAGATGGCACCTTATGAGGCTTTGTACGGTCGTAAATGCCGTACACCATTGTTTTGGACCGAGCTCGGTGAAAGCAAAATTTTCGGAGTTGATTTGATTAGACATGCTGAACAGAAAGTAAAGGTAATCCGTGAAAGTCTGAAGGTATCCACGGATCGTCAGAAATCGTACGCAGATTTGAAACGAAAAGACATCGAGTATCAGGTGGGAGACAAAGTGTTCCTTAAGGTTTCACCTTGGAAAAAGATACTCAGGTTCGGCCGTAAGGGCAAGTTGAGCCCAAGATTCATTGGGCCGTACGAAATCTCCGAACGAGTTGGTCCGGTTGCGTATAGATTGATTTTACCCCCGGAGCTTGAAAAGATTCATGACGTCTTTCATGTTTCGATGCTTCGACGCTATCGATCTGATCCATCGCACATAATTAGCCCATCGGAGGTTGAAATTCAAGTCGACATGAGCTATGAAGAAGAACCGATGCGTATCCTAGCTCGTGAAGTGAAGGAGTTGCGAAACAAAAGAGTTCCGCTAGTAAAGGTGTTATGGCTCAAACTCGGGATCGAGGAAGCTACTTGGGAGACCGAGAGCTCGATGAAAGAACGATACCCAAACCTATTTACCGGTAAGATTTTCGGGGACGAAAATTTCTTAAGTGGGGGAGAGTTGTGACAGCCCAAAGTTGACCCTAGTCGGGAAGTGGTTTCGGGACCGCTAAACCGAGTCACCGAAATGTTTGAATGTGATACTTATTGTGTAGAATATGTAATTATGAATGTGTGAAAATTTCAAGCTTCAATTTGGTTGATTTCATGTGAATTTAGTCAATAGGACTTATGTGAGAAAATTCTAAAATGTGATAGGTCAATGTGTGAGGACCTACTAGTGCATGTGGACAAAGGGGGACTTGCATGTCAAATTCCCCCCTAATGAGTAGTGGCCGGCCATGACAAGGAAGGATGGGCAAAACATGTCATGAAACATGTTTTGTTAGTGGAAGAATAAAATAAGGAGTATGGGTAATAAAGAAATGGAAAACAAAAGAAAAAAAAATGTGTGTGTGGTGTTTGTCCCCCCATTGCCGTGAGCTAAACAAGAGAAAGGGGGATTTTGTTCATCCTTTTCTCATCTTCATGCTTGCCAAAAACTAGAAAGAAAAACAAAGAAAAATTTTCTCATCCTTTGGTTCATCCTTGGCCAAAAATCTTAAGGAGGAAAGAAGAAGAAAGGTGAAGAGATTCGGCCATGCATGTAGCTAGGCTAAGGTATGTTTGATGATGTTCCAAGAGAGGCATGCATGTTTTAGTTGTTAGCTTGAGTTCTACCTAACCCATGGTCTAAATCTTGCTATGTGATGGAAATGGCACTTGACCATGGATGAATCATTCTTGGTTGATGTTTGATGTTGTGGTGATGAGGCATGAGGATGAGTTAAGATTCGGCCTAGGTGGAGGTTGTGTTAATGCCATTGCATGCAAAATATGAAGCTTGTTAATGATGCATGTGATGATGGCTTGATGATTCTTGAACGTCCTTTTTAGCATTTTTTGTTGTGTGAGCACATATGTGCATTGGTTGCTAAATGGAGAAGAATCGGCTAGCAAGATGTGTGCTAAGGCCGAATGTAACTTTGCATGTTAATGAGCAATGCATGTGTTAAATTGATGAAAAGGGGGAGGATGCTTTACTAGTGTGTACATGTGTGTATTAAGTGTTGAAATCGACCCCAAAAATGGACATGCATATTCGGTCAAGGGCAAGAAATTAGCTAATATGTGGTGTTGATGCATGATTTTTGCATGTATGAGACTTTAATGTCTAATGTATGAATATGGGCTAAGTGCCTTGTGTTCATCTTTTGATGCCTAAATGATGAAATCAATTTATTTGTTTGATTAAGCTCAAGAGCAAAGGGGAAATAAATCCGATAAAGGGAAGGAAAAAGTGGTCGAATAGTTAGCGGGATCGTTCGACAACACCCGAGGTAAGTTCTTGAGTAAGAGAGCTTAAATTTCGATGTGATTAAATCATGCTCTATGTGTGGCTATTGAGCCGAATGTGCAAGGACAATATGTGCCTTGTGTTTGAGTTTCGTAAACGAAAATGAAATATGAATGGGCTATGAATTATTGTTAGATGTGCATGATTAATTGAATGCTGTCCGGGCTAAGTCCCGAAGGCTTTGTGCTAAGTGAATATATCCGGATTATGATCCGAAGGCCTTTGTGCGAGATACTAAATCCGGGTTAAGTCCCGAAGGCATTCGTGCGAGTTATTAAATCCGGGTTAAGTCCCGAAGGCATTCGTGCGAGTTATTAAATCCGGGTTAAGTCCCAAAGGCATTCGTGCGAGTTGTTAAATCCGGGTTAAGTCCCGAAGGCATTCGTGCGAGTTATTAAATCCGGGTTAAGTCCCGAAGGCATTCGTGCGAGTTGTTAAATCCGGGTTATGTCCCGAAGGCATTGTGTGAGTTACTAAAACCGGGCTATGTCCCGAAGGCATTTGAACGAGGAGCTATATCCGGTTAAATCCCGAAGGTACGTGATTTGGTAATGAATGAGCTTGCTGTAAAATTCCAGCGAATACTCGAAAAACATCCCAATATGGGGATATGTTACGTATGTGTTGAATATTAATCGAGCCCTTACAAATAAATGTTTGCTCAGTTGATAAACGAGCTACCAGCCTTCGGCCAAGTTAGTTTATTTTGTATGTACATAAGGGTTGTTAATGTTGTGAAGCAAGTTCGATATCGGTAAATTGCGTATTATGAAATATTCCGTTTAGCTAAATGTGTGCTATTATTTGTGCATGCTGGAATTCCTTGCTCAAACTTACTAAGCATAAATTGCTTACTCGTTACATTGCTCCTCTGTTTTATAGATTTTTGGTTCTCCAGCTATTGGACTCGGGATCTTGAAGTCGAAGTCGCCCACACTATCAAAGGCTCTTTTGGGTACTATTTTGGTTGAATTTTGATATGGCATGTACAGGACTACCCATTGTTGTCTTTCGAGTACTTTATGAAATGTATAAGTGTACAGCCATGCGAAAATGGCTTGTAGAAGTGGAGTATGGCATTAGACCATTCGTATTTATGAATGTATAGATGGTTTCATGATGTAACTATGTTGGAATGGAAGTGTTGAGCAAATGATCAGCCACTAGAATGGCTAAGTATGATCATATGTGGGCTTATGTATGACAAGGCCCTAGTTGGTCCATGAAACCCCAAATTAGGTAAGGTTCACTTTGAAAACAGAAGCTGATAGTAGCAGTGGTGTGGATTGGAAAAATCACAAGAATTCGTAGGAGTGGAATTAAATAGTGAATAAATTCTGTAATCGAACCTTGATGAATCTACTTTCATATGGAAGTAACGAAACAATAATAGGAACAGTACAGTAAGAGATATTCGGGTTCTTGTGGAACAGGGCCAGAACAGTTTCTGGATTCCCTGTTCCGACTTTGGAAATTCACTATAAATTGACCAGAGATAATTAGGGGTCATACCATATATGTATGGATTCCTCTCTGAGTCTAGTTTCCATAGAAACAAATGGCATCAGTATTGAAGCTCTGTGCGGAGAGATATCCCAGTCGTAAGGGGTAAAGGTCAGTGTAGTCGACCCCTGTAACTTGGGAGATTTTGACTAATAAACTGTACTAATTGGCCCGACCAAAAATTCTAGAAAAAAATCCATAGGTGGGGACATGAGTCTAGTTTCAGGGAAAAATCACAAAACTGATTTTTGAGTTGTGAAACTCAAGATATGATTTTTGAAGCGACTAGTACTCAGACTGGGCAGTGTCTGGAAAAATTTTTTCAAAGTTTGTTAACATCTCGTGTCCGACTCCGGTGTCGGTCTCGGGTTCGGGGTGTTACACACACGGCCTGGCACACGGGCACGTGTGGCAATTTAAGGCCACAAGGGCGTATCTATTAGCCATGTGACCCAAGTCAGAGAGTTACAAAGCATAGGGCACGGGCTGGGACACGGCCATGTGCTCCCAATTCAAATGTCCACTCGGCCTATGACACGGGTGTGTCTGGTGGCCATGTGAGACACACAGCCTGGCCACACGAGTGTGTGTCCCCTATTTTGAGAAAAATTTTCAAAGTTCGTGAAAGTTTCTTTATTGGTTTAGTCTCGAACTACTCTCAATGTATGTTTAGGGCCTCATAGGCTCGCATTAGGGACAAATTGATTGAGATTGAATGACGATTGTATGATTTGATGAAATTTATTTAAAAGTATGTTTAAATGTGTTGTAAGTCCGGTAATGCTCCATAACCCTATTTCAGCGTTGAATATGGGTGTGGGGTATTATATTTATTGGTATCAGAGCTACGATTTAGTCGATTATAGGACTAACGTAGCATATGTAAGAGTCTAGCTATACATTCCATATATAAATTGTGATAGTGTGATGACTCCTGACATTTTAAAATGTATTTTCATATAGTAAATGGATCCCAATTGAGCTATAACTGATGAGGTTGAAAGTAATGCCCCTACTCCCGTTCAAAGGACAATGCCGTCTGATTTTATACCCGTTTCGGGTAGCCAGGGAGGAGAGGCTAGAGGAGGCTAGAGAAGCCTTCTTCCAAATGATGAATGCATGGTTCACACAGTACATTCAGAAAATCCCGGCTGCTCAACAACCTTCACCTCCTCTTAATCCCCAACTAATTCCCGTAACTTCTCAAGGTGTCAAGCTTTTAAGATTGAATAAGCCTCAAGTTGACAAGATTCATAAACCCAAGGCTAAAGAATTTAGAGCTAATGTTGATGATGATCTTGAGAGAGCTGAGTTTTGGCTTGAAAACACTATTAGAGTACTTGATGAGCTTTCTTACACACCGGCTGAATGTTTAAAATGTACTATCTCACTGTTGACGGACACTGCGTATCAGTGGTGGAATACGCTAGTATCAATGGTGCCGAGAGAGAGAGTCACTTGTGAGTTCTTTCAGACCGAGTTCAAGAAGAAATATATAAGCCAACGGTTTCTGGATCAAAAGCATAAAGAGTTTTTAGAACTAAAATAGGGCCGTATAACTGTAAGTAAGTACGAGAGAGAATTTGTATTGTTCAGTAAATATGCTCGAGAGTATGTTTCTACCAAAGAGATCATGTGCAAGCGATTTCTTGACGGGTTGAATGAAGATATTAAACTTCTGGTCGAGATTTTAGATCTGAAAGAATTTGTTGTGTTAGTTGACCGGGCTTGCAAAGCTGAAGATTTTAGCCAAGAAAAGAGAAAAGCTAATTCAGAGGCCAGAGATTCAAGAAAAAGACCGATGAATAAACCTTATCATTCTTCAACAAAAAAATTTTGAGATTCGTATTGTCGATCAAATGCATCAGTCAGATACCAGAATAGAGATCATGGAAATCAACATGTGAGTTCTAAAGCTCAAGCAACTTCTGTCTTAAGCATTGGCAGTGTAAGAAATAATAAACTCGAGTGTCAGCAGTTGATGTATCCATCTTCTCATAGCCAAATATTAGGGTAGAGAAAGCCATTAAAATAGCTTGAAGCATTCGGTCACTTGGTAGATCAATTGGTAAGAAATTTTTGTCTCGTTTTTAATGATTTCTATGTTTTTGAGATCGTTGCAGCTAGTACTAGCTAGCCCAGGGATATTTTGAAAAACTGTTAAAGATTTCGAATGATTCCATTGATGAATACATGTGTATTTTGAATTTTCATGATAGATTATGAATGCTTGTTGATAGATATACAAGTTTTGTTAAGTGATTTTTAGTGAAAATGCAAAATAAGGATTAAATTGTGAAATGTGTAAAATTAGAGGTTAAAATGTGAAATAAATGAAAAATGTGGGCTGCTAGGGGCAAAATAGTAATTTGGCTCTCATGGGCTTATTTGGAATTTCATTGATTTGTGATTTTATGAAATAAGGACTAAATTGTAAAAATGTGAAAGTTTAGAGGTTAATGTGTAAAATAGCTCATATGTATATTTTGGATTGAATTGAATAAATAGATGACTAAATAAGTCAATTTTGAATATATTTAGATCAAGAAAGGAGAAATACAGACTTAGATCGAGGAAAGAACAAAGTTACTGAATAGTTAACTCGATTCGCCCTTTTAGTATTCGAGGTAAGTTCGTATGTTATAATTTCATTTCAAATGTATTCTAAATGATTTGATACAACATAAATTATGATTATGTGACTAGGGATAAGTTTGGAAAATGATTCAACAATAATTCGACAGGTGGAAACCCGATTGAACCTTAGGAATAGTTTAGGATACTAGTGACATGTCATTAGGGAATACATTGAGTTGGCTTCAGGCCATGATATAGCACTTTGGGTGCGAGTTATACCGATTTGGCTTCGGGCCATGTATATCGGCTGATTTGGCTTCGAGCCATGATATTAGTACTTCGGAGATAAGTTACCTTGATTTGGCTACGGGCCATGGTATAGGTACTTATCGTGTGAGACCTTTGAGTATCCGAGTTTTATTGCAAATGGTTCAACAGGTAAATGAAAGTCGAGAATGTGAATGAGATTGATACGAGATAGTACAGGTATGTGCATAAACTATTTTAGCGTTGAATCGAAGAAATGATGATGGAAGTATATAATTTTGTGAATGAGTATTTGAAAGGTTTGTTAGCTAATGTAAGCTACATATTGGTGTATTCGAATTATTGAATTATGTTTATATGGTTGCTTTAAGTCTATTTCATACGAGCTCACATTTACTGAACTTTGCGAACAATTGCTTGTCTCTCAAGGTTTGAAACACTATTCTCAAATGCTCGGCGTGCTCAGACTCATCTCGTGAATAGATCAGAATGTCATCAATGAACACAACAAATCTGTCTAAATATGGTTTGAAAATTTGATTCATCAAATCCATGAAAATTGCAGGAGCATTAGTCAATCCAAAAGGCATAACAAAGAATTTATAATGTTCGTTCCTCGTTCTGAACGCTGTCTTTGGCACATCAGCATCTTTAACTCGCAGTTGATAATAACCAGATCTCAAATCAATCTTAGAAAACACTGTAGCCCATTTTAACTGATCAAACAAATCGTCAATTCTCGGTAGAGGATATTTACTCTTGATTGTCACTTTGTTGAGCTATCGATGGTCTATACACATTCTCATTGTTCCATCTTTCTTCTTTACGAACAATACAGGTGCACCCCAGGGTGAAAAACTCATTCGTGCAAAACCTCAATCTGTTAACTCTTGCAACTGAGCTTTCAATTGTTTTAACTCTATCGGAGCCATTCTATATAGAGTTATAGATATCGGTGAAGTTCCCAATACTAAATCAATAGCAAATTCAACCTCTTTGGTCGGTGGCAAACTCGGTAACTCTTATGAAAACACATCTAGATACTCACACACAACTGGTACTGATCTAATCTTTGATTCTAACAATTTTGTATCAAGTATATATGCAAGATATACGTCACATCCCTTTCTCACATATCTCTGAGCTAACATCAACGAAATTACAACTGGTAAATCACTCAGACTTTTGATTCAATCCGGAGAGTCTCATTATTCTGGCATTTCAATAGTCTTTCATCTACAATTTACTACTGCATCATGCAATGTTAACTAGTCCATATCCAGAATTACATCAAACTCATCAAACGGCAACAACATCAAATCAGCCAGAAAATAGTAACCACGAGTCATTAACGGACAATTCTTGCAAACTTTGTCAACCAACACATATTTGCCTAAGGGATTCGACACTTTTATAACAAATTCAGTAGAAACAAGTAAATTTTTACTAGACACTAAGTTCACACATATATATGAATGAGTTGATCCCGGGTCTATCAATACAACTACATCAGTGTCATATAATAACATCTGGAGATGACGCGTCTTCGCGAGCATGAATAGCATTAGTTCTAGTATGTGCTCTAGCTTCAGATCTTACAGCTGTATCTCGTGTTGCACCTCTACTACCACTCACGTTTCCAACATTACGGGATGGTCTTCCTCTTGCAGTCGTGTTGCTTGATCTTGCATTCTAAAATTTATCTTTCTCATCTAACTTAGGACAATCTCGAATGAAATGTTCGTGCAAGCCACATCTAAAATAGGCTTTGTCATTCATTCTACACTCTCCAAAATGTCGTTTTCCACATCGTCCACATTCAGGTTTATTCAGTCTAGCATTACCCACACTTGCCATTGACATAGCTAGAGTTTTTGAGCTCGTAAATTGCTTCCCACGATCTCTGTTAAAGTACTCCATTGATGCATTTGATCGACTAAAAACATCTCGTGATTTCTTGGATATAGCGTGATAGGGTTTATTCATCAATCTCTTTCTCGAATCTCTAGCTTCAGAATCAGCCTTTTTCTTTTCTTTGCCCAGTTCTTTAGCTTTGCAAGAACGATCGACGAGTATAACGAATTCTTTCAACTCTAGAATTCCAACTAGCAATCTGATATCTTCGTTCAATCCATCTTTAAATCTTTTGCACATAATATCTTTCGTTGAAACACATTCTCGGACATATTTACTGAGCCTTATGAATTCTTGTTCATATTCTGTCATAGATCTATGGTCCTGTTTTAATTCTAGAGACTATTTGCATTTCTGATCAATAAACCTATGGATGATATATTTCTTTTTGAACTTAGGTTGAAAGAAATCCCACATAACACGTTCTTTCGGTACCACTGATGTCAAAGTATTCCACCATTGATACGCAGTGTCTCTCAATAAGGATAAACACATTTAATTCATTCTTTGGGTGTACATGACAACTCATCAAATACTATGTTGTATTTTCAAGCCAGAATTCAGCTCTCTTAGGATCATATTCAACTGTGGCCCTGGACTCTTCAGCCCCATACTTACGAATTTTATCAACTGGTGGCTTGTTCAATCGTATAGGATCAATAACTTGAGGAACTACAGGGATTGGTTAAGGAATTGGCAGGGGTAGAGGTTGTTGAGTAGCCAAATTTGTCTGGACATATTGAGTGAACCACTCGTTCATCATTTGAAAAAAAAAAGCTTCTTTAACCTCACCTCTGTGACTACTTGACACGGGTCTAGATTCAGAAGGCGATATCTCTTGAGCGGGAGCTAGCGCATTACTCTCAACATCATTTGCTACAGCTGGTTCGGGATCCATTACTATATGAAAACATAATTTATAATGTCAGGAAACATCACACTATCACAGCTTATATATGGCATGTATAGCAAGACTATCACACACGCTATGTTGGTCCTATAATCGACTAAATCGTAGCTTTGATACCAATAAATGTAACACCCCTCACCATATTCAACGCCAAAATAGGGTTACAGAGCATTATTTGACTTACAAAACAATTAAACATCCATTTAGCATACATTTTTTCAATTCAAGCATTCATCAATTAATCTTAGTCAATTTGTCCCTTATAAGAGCCTACAAGGCCTTAAACATGCTTTGGGAGTGGTTCATAACTGAACTGATAACTCAAGAAACTTTCACGAAACTTGGAAAATATTTCTCAAAATAGGGGACACACACCCGTATGGCCAGGTCGTGTGGACATTTGAAATGAGAGCACATGGTCATGTCCTAGCCCGTGCCTGACCCCGTGTAACTCTCTGACTTGGGTCACATGGCTAACAAACACACCCGTGTGGCTAACCTGTGTGCCTTAAAAATGGTCATACATGCCATGTGTCAGGCCGTGCCAATCTTGTAGGGTATACTGACTTATGCCACACGGCCAAGTCACATGCCCGTGTGTGAGGTAGTATGGAGCATACTGACTTGATTTCTAAAACCACACGAGGGAACACACGGTCATGTACTTGACTATATGTCACACACGACTGAGACACACGCTCGTGTCTCTGCCCATATGGACAAAAAGAGGCTATTCACCAAGCCATTTTGCCATCCATTTTGCACATACCTATACAAGCTCAAATAGTTCTATTCTAAGACACAAATAAGTAGCCAAATATCATCAACCAATATTCAACTCATACCATTTCATTATCATCAATATCAATCACAAATAAGCCATAATTTGCCATCTATTTACATACCTAATTCACATATACAATTCAATTAACTAAACCATTCCAAACATGTATTATCATTCACCAATTCATAAGCACATAGCTTCCACATTATCAACCCTTTTAGAAATCAAACTACCTAATATCATTAAGCATTATAATTTCAACCTTAATCACACAATTTAGGTTAATTACCAAACTCAAAATAAAACCATTTACTGATTTATAAACATCATCAAATTCATCATAATAAGCCAACTCAAATGACCAAAATACATATTCATCAAACATACCAAAATGACTCAAGCCTATACATGACATATACCATATATACAAACTTCAATAGTACCAAAATAGAAGTCCGATAGTGCGATGAAGTCTTTGATGATCCTCGAATCCGAGCTAGCTTTGTAAGACTATAAAACATGGAAAGGTAAACAAAGGAAGCTATGAAGCTTAGTAAGTTCGTATGTAGATATGAAATAATCTTATCATTCATTAACATTTCTAAATAGATAACATACATTGCATTAAAGCATCAATCACTAAGTTAACATAAAGTTTAACCACATAGTTAAGCATAAGTTCTCAACTTCCTTTAATTCGTTACTTCAACAGTTTTTGTACATACCTGTACTAATATGTAACTATTTCTCATCAACTCACTTACCAAATCACTCTAGTTTCATAAATACTTATGGTACGAGTACATCAATTTTCTAATGCCATAGTCCAACTATGGTTTTACACATAAGTTGCCATGGCCCTGCTGTGGTCTTAAATTCACATGCCATAACCCAGTTATGGTCTTATTTTCTGATTCTCACAGCCCCGCTATGGTCTTATTTAGCAACTCGTATTATTTAAACCTTATATTTAATTTAAGATCTCCAAATTCAAATAATAGAATAAATACAATCTCAATTCCATCCATCAATTAAATAAATACACATTTAAGTTCAATTATACGAACTTATCTCGTGTATGGAAATGATGAAAAGGACCAACTATTTAATTGCTTTGCTTTTTCGCTGATCTAAGTCTGAATTCCTCTTTTCTTGATCATGCATAAGGAACCATGACCGGACCTTTAAAGTTCAAAAATGGTTTATTCTTCTCTTATTTTCGGTTAAGGAAGAAGATGAACACCAATTTTTGACTTTTGTTTTGTTAAATTATTATTTATTTATCCAATTACCGCATTAACCTTACTAATTAAGCTTTAAAACAATTTATAACATGTCCATAAATGTCCACTCACAAATATAATGGTATAATTACAACATAAGGACCTTAACTTTAAGGTTCTATAGCTATTTGACACTTTTAGCAAATAGAACGACACTTTTACATTTTACGTGATTTAGTCCTTTTTATCAAATTGACCATTCAAATGATAAAATTTATTAACGAAATTTTCACGCAATCACTCAATTATGCTGTAAACATTAAAATAATAAAATAAATATTTTGACCTTGAATTTGTGGTTCCAAAACCACTCTTCCGATTTGACTAAAAACAGGTTGTTACTGTTTAACTATGATTAAACTTAATCACTTTAATATTAAATTAATATAATTCTTATCAAGATAAATATTAGATTAAATTAATATTAAACCTATTAAATTAATAGAGTGTTTATATACAAGATAAACATTAAATTAAATTTAATATTAAGATACTCACTTCAATATTATATTAATAAAAAACTATTAAGCTAAGTAATGAATTAAATTTAATATTAAATCTATTAAAATAATTATTT
>NC_053435.1:47692431-47781344 GCF_007990345.1 Gossypium hirsutum | reverse complement strand
TTTGATCGACTAAAAACATCTCGTGATTCTTGGATATAGCGTGATAGGGTTTATTCATCAATCTCTTTCTCGAATCTCTAGCTTCAGAATCAGCCTTTTTCTTTTCTTTGCCCAGTTCTTTAGCTTTGCAAGAACGATCGACGAGTATAACGAATTCTTTCAACTCTAGAATTCCAACTAGCAATCTGATATCTTCGTTCAATCCATCTTTAAATCTTTTGCACATAATATCTTTCGTTGAAACACATTCTCGGACATATTTACTGAGCCTTATGAATTCTTGTTCATATTCTGTCATAGATCTATGGTCCTGTTTTAATTCTAGAGACTATTTGCATTTCTGATCAATAAACCTATGGATGATATATTTCTTTTTGAACTTAGGTTGAAAGAAATCCCACATAACACGTTCTTTCGGTACCACTGATGTCAAAGTATTCCACCATTGATACGCAGTGTCTCTCAATAAGGATAAACACATTTAATTCATTCTTTGGGTGTACATGACAACTCATCAAATACTATGTTGTATTTTCAAGCCAGAATTCAGCTCTCTTAGGATCATATTCAACTGTGGCCCTGGACTCTTCAGCCCCATACTTACGAATTTTATCAACTGGTGGCTTGTTCAATCGTATAGGATCAATAACTTGAGGAACTACAGGGATTGGTTAAGGAATTGGCAGGGGTAGAGGTTGTTGAGTAGCCAAATTTGTCTGGACATATTGAGTGAACCACTCGTTCATCATTTGAAAAAAAAAAGCTTCTTTAACCTCACCTCTGTGACTACTTGACACGGGTCTAGATTCAGAAGGCGATATCTCTTGAGCGGGAGCTAGCGCATTACTCTCAACATCATTTGCTACAGCTGGTTCGGGATCCATTACTATATGAAAACATAATTTATAATGTCAGGAAACATCACACTATCACAGCTTATATATGGCATGTATAGCAAGACTATCACACACGCTATGTTGGTCCTATAATCGACTAAATCGTAGCTTTGATACCAATAAATGTAACACCCCTCACCATATTCAACGCCAAAATAGGGTTACAGAGCATTATTTGACTTACAAAACAATTAAACATCCATTTAGCATACATTTTTTCAATTCAAGCATTCATCAATTAATCTTAGTCAATTTGTCCCTTATAAGAGCCTACAAGGCCTTAAACATGCTTTGGGAGTGGTTCATAACTGAACTGATAACTCAAGAAACTTTCACGAAACTTGGAAAATATTTCTCAAAATAGGGGACACACACCCGTATGGCCAGGTCGTGTGGACATTTGAAATGAGAGCACATGGTCATGTCCTAGCCCGTGCCTGACCCCGTGTAACTCTCTGACTTGGGTCACATGGCTAACAAACACACCCGTGTGGCTAACCTGTGTGCCTTAAAAATGGTCATACATGCCATGTGTCAGGCCGTGCCAATCTTGTAGGGTATACTGACTTATGCCACACGGCCAAGTCACATGCCCGTGTGTGAGGTAGTATGGAGCATACTGACTTGATTTCTAAAACCACACGAGGGAACACACGGTCATGTACTTGACTATATGTCACACACGACTGAGACACACGCTCGTGTCTCTGCCCATATGGACAAAAAGAGGCTATTCACCAAGCCATTTTGCCATCCATTTTGCACATACCTATACAAGCTCAAATAGTTCTATTCTAAGACACAAATAAGTAGCCAAATATCATCAACCAATATTCAACTCATACCATTTCATTATCATCAATATCAATCACAAATAAGCCATAATTTGCCATCTATTTACATACCTAATTCACATATACAATTCAATTAACTAAACCATTCCAAACATGTATTATCATTCACCAATTCATAAGCACATAGCTTCCACATTATCAACCCTTTTAGAAATCAAACTACCTAATATCATTAAGCATTATAATTTCAACCTTAATCACACAATTTAGGTTAATTACCAAACTCAAAATAAAACCATTTACTGATTTATAAACATCATCAAATTCATCATAATAAGCCAACTCAAATGACCAAAATACATATTCATCAAACATACCAAAATGACTCAAGCCTATACATGACATATACCATATATACAAACTTCAATAGTACCAAAATAGAAGTCCGATAGTGCGATGAAGTCTTTGATGATCCTCGAATCCGAGCTAGCTTTGTAAGACTATAAAACATGGAAAGGTAAACAAAGGAAGCTATGAAGCTTAGTAAGTTCGTATGTAGATATGAAATAATCTTATCATTCATTAACATTTCTAAATAGATAACATACATTGCATTAAAGCATCAATCACTAAGTTAACATAAAGTTTAACCACATAGTTAAGCATAAGTTCTCAACTTCCTTTAATTCGTTACTTCAACAGTTTTTGTACATACCTGTACTAATATGTAACTATTTCTCATCAACTCACTTACCAAATCACTCTAGTTTCATAAATACTTATGGTACGAGTACATCAATTTTCTAATGCCATAGTCCAACTATGGTTTTACACATAAGTTGCCATGGCCCTGCTGTGGTCTTAAATTCACATGCCATAACCCAGTTATGGTCTTATTTTCTGATTCTCACAGCCCCGCTATGGTCTTATTTAGCAACTCGTATTATTTAAACCTTATATTTAATTTAAGATCTCCAAATTCAAATAATAGAATAAATACAATCTCAATTCCATCCATCAATTAAATAAATACACATTTAAGTTCAATTATACGAACTTATCTCGTGTATGGAAATGATGAAAAGGACCAACTATTTAATTGCTTTGCTTTTTCGCTGATCTAAGTCTGAATTCCTCTTTTCTTGATCATGCATAAGGAACCATGACCGGACCTTTAAAGTTCAAAAATGGTTTATTCTTCTCTTATTTTCGGTTAAGGAAGAAGATGAACACCAATTTTTGACTTTTGTTTTGTTAAATTATTATTTATTTATCCAATTACCGCATTAACCTTACTAATTAAGCTTTAAAACAATTTATAACATGTCCATAAATGTCCACTCACAAATATAATGGTATAATTACAACATAAGGACCTTAACTTTAAGGTTCTATAGCTATTTGACACTTTTAGCAAATAGAACGACACTTTTACATTTTACGTGATTTAGTCCTTTTTATCAAATTGACCATTCAAATGATAAAATTTATTAACGAAATTTTCACGCAATCACTCAATTATGCTGTAAACATTAAAATAATAAAATAAATATTTTGACCTTGAATTTGTGGTTCCAAAACCACTCTTCCGATTTGACTAAAAACAGGTTGTTACTGTTTAACTATGATTAAACTTAATCACTTTAATATTAAATTAATATAATTCTTATCAAGATAAATATTAGATTAAATTAATATTAAACCTATTAAATTAATAGAGTGTTTATATACAAGATAAACATTAAATTAAATTTAATATTAAGATACTCACTTCAATATTATATTAATAAAAAACTATTAAGCTAAGTAATGAATTAAATTTAATATTAAATCTATTAAAATAATATTATTTTTGGAATAGTTAATCTGAAATCAAATTCTCCAGTAGAGCCCCAGTAAGAGTGTAACTCCTCCACTTCTTACTCACTGAAGACCCACCACCATCAACCATTTGCCGACCACCGAAATGTTGACGTCGCTGCCATCGACACCCCGCTAGTTCGATTACTGTCGATTCGGTTTGGGCCAATGATGGCGCTATTAGTCCAGTCCAACCAATCGACCCAATTTCACATACCAAGCCTGGCACGATGATACATTCTGTCCGATAGCTATGCTCAAGAATGTTGTCTTAACATTCATTTGCCAAATCTCATAAATAAGAGCAGCAGCAATGGATTAGAGTGTGCGGATAGACTTGAGCATTGCTACCGGAGAGAATGTCTCATCGTAATCGATTCATTCTTTCTATGTATAGCCTTTCCCTACAAATCCAACTTTATATGTTTCCACTTTTCCTTTCATAAGTCTCTTCTTCTTGTAGATCCACTTACACCCTACGGGTTTAATCCCAACTAGTACGTTTACAAGTTCCCACAACGTATTGAATTTCATAGAATCCATCTTGGCATCCATGGTCTATTCCCAGAGCTTGGAATTAACATCCTGCATAGCCTCCTCATAAGTGAGTGGATCATCATCCTCATGATTGGCTTCCGTATTATAAATACTACCATCATAGTTGAAGAAGTCTGATTTCTTAGAAACTCTCCCACTACAACGGATTCCCCTATGTTGTTGATTATTTCTTCTCAAGAGTCAATCTTGATGATTATTCTACAAGTCCTAAAAATTCCTCCAATACCACTTTACTTCGAGGCTTAAAGTTATCTATTTAGCATTCCTTGAGGAAAGTAGCATAAGTAGAAACCTTGATCGTACTACCTTTTGGATTGTAGAATAATCCACCTTTTATTCTATTTGGATATCCTACAAATATGCACTGTTCTGTTCGTTCATCCAACTTCTTTGCATCCTTGTCCGAAACATGTGTTGGACAACCCCATATTCTAAAGTGATTTAGAGTAGGTTTCTTTCCATGCCATAGTTCATAAGGTGTCTTACAATCAAACTTGGTTGACACATCATTTAGAATATAGGAAGTCGTTTGTATTGCATATCCCTAGAATGAAGTAGGAAGTTGTGAATAGCTTAACATTGAACTAAGCATGTATGGATTCTATTCCTTCACTCGCTATGTCATTCTGTTGTAGAGTGCCTAGCACAGTTAATTGGTATAAAATCCATTCTCTATGAGGTATCCTACAAACTCATCGGGCAAGTATTCCTAATGTCAACCCAACCAAAGATTTTTTATAGACAAACCTAATTATTTTTCCACATCCGTACGAAACTCTCGAAATTTATCAAAGGTTTTACCTTTGGTGCATTAGATACACATATCCATATCAAGAATAGTCATTATTGAAAGTCACGCAATAATCGTAACTTCCTCGGGCACTGATGCTCATGGGACCACATACGTTAGTATGCACAAGTTCTAAAGGTTGGTTGGCTCTTTTACCTTTCACATTAAAAGACCTCTTAGTAATTTTTCCTTCCAAGTAAGATTCACATTGTGGAAGACTAACTTCCTTAAGCATAATTAAAGGATCATCTTTCACGAGTCTAGTGATTCTTTCTTGGTTAATATGACCAAGTCTTAAATGTCATAGGTACCCCTCATTAGAGTGAGAAGTTTTAAGTTTTTTTCACTATTTCAGTTTGAAGCATCGAGTAGTTATTTGGTTTGATAAAGTATAGATTATTTTTCAATCATCCATTACAGATTAAATAACGATTTTTATGAATAGCAATCCCTTTATTGAATGTCACAGTATAACTATCATAAAATAAACATGCTATAGAGATTAAATTCCTCATAAGATGAGGTACATAAAATATGTTTTTTAAAACAATCTTCATAAAATTATCAAAATGTAAAATAACTTCTCCCACTACTTCAGTTGCAACATAGCTCCCATATTTGGTCCGCAACAAGAGGTTCTTGTCAAGTAGACTTCTCATTTCACTGAACCTCTGTAAAGAAACACATACATGGTTAGTGGCTTCAGAATTAATAACCTAGTTGTCAATTGATCCTTCCACTAAACAAGCTCCAACCATAAAGAGCTTTATACCTTTTTCCTTTTTGGTTAGGTAATCCAAATACTCATTATAGTTTGATCTAAAATACCCTTTCTTATTGGAAAGGAAACATTTGGTCTTTGTAGGATATTTTGACTTCTTAGTCTTCTTCCTATCCACATGAGGTGGAACTGAAGACTTATTCGATTTCTTCTTTACCTTAGCTTTCTACTTTCCCTTAGAGGACGAAAGGCCCATAGCTAAGTTTGTCTCAAGTTTCTCCGAACCTGGCTTACCACCATTCAACATTAGCTCATAGGATTGCAATTCCTTCATAAGTAGAGTCTAGGTAAGCGCCTTATTCTCCAAGTTGTAAGCAACTCTAAAACCAATAAACTCGTTCGTTAAGGATTTGAGCACTATTTCAATTTGATGTTCATGTCTAGTTCAGCCCCATTGTCCTTCACTTCTACAAAGAATCCCACAAGCTTAATCATATATTCTTTAACTAGAGCGTCAAGTTTCTAATGAGACTTTATCAAATTTGTAATAGCGGATTGTCGAGCCAATTTGACTTGGCTTCCGAACAAATCCTCTAAATTTGTCATGATCTCTTTATCAGTACAAAAATTCTCGTGTTGATTTTTCAACACACTATTTATGTTCGCTAACATATAACATTGAGAAATCGAGTTAGAATCTCTCTAGCGATTTCTTGTTTTGGGCTAAGCTTCAAGATGACATGTTTCGTCAAGAACAAATTTGTGTTTCTTACAGTTGAGAACTATTAGCAAGTTTCATTTGAATTCTCAAAAGTTATCCCCGTTTAATTTATTCTTAGTAAGAATGCTAATAAGAGGAGTATGAGACATATATAAATTGAGAAAATAAAGATTCACTAATTACTATATTTGTATTAAGCAAAAATTTTCATTTCTGCAACATATCAAGAATGCAGTATGATGCATGTGTCTTGTATTAAAACCTTGAAAAAACATTTTTTCCATTGCTACGATCATTCTCAGAACCATCAACCATGTCGCCTTAAGGTCCCATGATTAACTAGCAAGAATATAGATTATGTAACAGTTCGGTTTAGACCCTAGTCAAAATACTGGTTTCAGGACCACAAATTTGACTTAGAAAAATATTTTAATATTATTTTTCGTACTTATGATATGTGAATTAGCATGTCTGAAAGTTTCGTATGAAAATTTAATCGTTTGTGTGCTCAATTTGATAAAAGGACCTAATCGTGTAAATTGTAAAAGTTGCCTACTAATTGTTAAAAATGCCTATTTACTATGATTTTTAAAATATGAGGTCCTTATGTTTTAAATGGACCATCAACATGGTTAATGGACATTAATGATCATTATTTATGTGTTTATTATATGTTTATAATAATGTTAAAAAGGTAAAATTAATATAAATTAAACAAAACATGAAAATAGTTTATTATATGCTCATTTTGCCAGAAATTGAAGAACAAAAGAAAGAATAAAAGCTCTTAGGATTTTGGAACTTGTGATTGTGGATTAAGGTATGTTTTTTAATCGGTTTTTGATAATTTTTATGTTTTTGTGATCGTTGCTTAGTGTTCTATCAAGCCCATGCCTAAACTTCTGATTTTCATGATGATTTTGAAATATGTCATTGATGAAATTATAAGCTTTGTGAAGTTAGTTGTTGGTAAATGGAAGATATATTTTGGGTTAACAAATTTTGTATTTGAATTTTTGAAGAATTTAAGTAATTTTTACTAAATTGTGAAATTTGTAAATTGAAGGACTAAAATGTGAAATAAATGAAATATGTGACTAGTATGAGTTTTATGAATATTCGGCTAAGCATGGGTATATGAAAATTTTGTGATTTTTGTGATTAGGGACTAAATTGTCAAAATGTGAAAATATGAGGGCTAATTTGTAAAATTCCCTAAATGTGTGTTCGTGGATTGATTTGAATGATTTGGTGAATAAAAGAGTTAAATTTGAATTTATATAGATCAAGAACTAAAGAAAACAGAATTAGATCGGGGAAAGTTGAAAGTTGTTGAGTAGCCGATTCTGTCTATCCGAATCCATACGAGGTAAGTCGATATACAAATAAATGTATTTTGAATTGAAATATTACTACCAATATGATATTAAACATTGATGAATGGTTATATGAGTTCAGCATGAGACATCCGAGAAAGTGTCGACAAAGTTCTGACGTTTGAAAAGCCTCGTACAAACCTTAGGAATAGTTAGAATACATATGTCATGACATAGGATCCGATATGTGTTATCGTGTAAGACCACATCTAGGATGTTGGCATCGACTTATGATTTACGTGTAAGACCACGTCTGGTACGTTGGTATCGTACTTGATTTCATGTAAGACCCTGTTTGGGACAGTGGCATCGATATTTGATTACATGTAAGACCATGTTTGGGACATTGGCATTGTACGAGCTTTTCGAGTTATCCGCGTATTCTTATGATTTCGAACAGTTCAACAGGCATTCTGAGAAATGAATGATAATATGAAATATGTATCCGATTTAGGTATGTTTGAATTTGTATATCATATTTGATGTTGAAAGGCAAGTATATGTATCTTATGATCAAGTGAGTATATGTGACAAAAGTATAAGAAAATATGCATTATGTGAAAATGAATGAAGAATATGTGAAATGTATTTGAGCTATGTGTTCTGTGATAGCATGTGGTTAAAGATTATATGTATATTATGATACTTATATGTTTATATTGTTAAGTTTATTTGTATATGGCTTACTAAGCTTTTGAAAGCTTACTTTGTGTGTGTTTGCATTGTTTTATAGATATCGTAGCTATCAGGAGCTTGGGGATTGTCGAGGATCGTCACCACATTATCGACTTTATTTTGGTACCTTTTGAAAGTGTAAATATTGAAGTATAGCATGTATAGGCTAGAAGTATGTGAATATGTTTTGTGATGTATGTATCTAGCCATGTGATTTGGCTTGATTATGGTTGTATATATGAATGAATTCTTGGTATAAAATATGTGATGCAATATGATTATTATGATGTGTTTTGAATAACTATAGAAATTGGTCATTTTGATAAGTAATGGTACATGTTTATTTGAGAAAATGGTAAGTTTTGGTCATGAGATTGAATGATGTAATTTGAAGTATTGAAACATATGATTTGGTATGATTTTGGTTTAGATTTGGTACCATTTGATTGATGAATTGAGGATGAAATTTTTTGATAATGTAATGCCATGAATAATGTATGTTTTGGTATTGAAATTGACTGAAATTATGATGCAAATGTTCTTGGTTTGATGCTTGTAGATTTGACCCAAATTGAGTGGAAAATTGGCTTTTCAAGTGGCCTATTTTTGTCCACACAGGCATGTGTCCCCTGGGGTACCCTACGATTTTAAGTCAGGCTTGAGCACAGCCAAGGCACACGGGCGTGTGGCTAGCCGTGTGACCCAAGTCCGTTTCTACCATGACCAAGGCACACGGGCATGTCTTGTGGCCATGTGAACAAGTCAGTATGTATGCTCTATTTTGACACGGACATGTCTAATGTCATGTGAGGCACACAGCTTGATGACATGGGTGTGTGACCTGTACAACTTTCAAAAAATTTTAAGTTTTGAAAAATTTTGTATGAGCTCGGTTTAGTCCCGACCTTTTTCTAAAGCACGCTTAAGGTATCGATGACCTATATAGTGGACACTATATTGATGTTTGATCTTTGATGCTATGATGTTTGTGAAATGAATGCTAAATGTTCTGATTTGTCGGTAATGCTTTTAACCCTATTCTAGTGACGGATACGGGTTAGGGGTGTTACAGATTACATCCAATCAGTTCGTGAATATTAATTCTCAAGACTCCACATGAATTAACGACCATTTAAAATTTGGCCATCATCCCAGCTTAATTTTTTTTCTTGGGAAACTATTTGTAACACCCCATATTCGGCCTATATGTTAAGACTAAGTCTGAAGAGCTACATCACAACATTTCAGAAAAACCAACTCCGTAATCGTTTAAAAAAAATGACAAACGGGATCATATATAAAACTAAGTCAATATGGAGTCAAAATCATAAATTGAAATCCGAAACACACATGATAGTATAAGTTTAGAATAAATATTAAATAAAAAGTAAAGAGATATCTGAGCTCCTGCCACGCTGACCCGCCTTAGCCTGTGGGTTACCTGAAATCAGACAACAACTAAGTGAGTTTGCAACATCGTGCGTTTAACTTAAATTTAGTAATAATCAATAAAGTAGAATTGAAATATTATTTCCCGTAGATCATCTGTTATTCAAAGTCAGATACAAAACAGAAACAGAGAAAGTCAAATATAGTTACATGGTATGCCAGATACAAATACAGAACATATCATATTCAGTTGCATAATAGTCTAGATTCAGATGTAGATTCCTAACCCCCATCCATAACACACCATCTCCATCCATCCCATCACACCATATAGGTCATCATGTTCCCGTCCATCCCTACACACCGCATAGTGACAATATGTCACATTTCAGAGTATTTGTAACATAGCTGTCGTTGCAAAATGCGATTAATCACCATCAGATGTAACAGATAATTAAATTGCCACACTTCCTTCTTTATACATCCCCAATGCCGGTGCAAATGCAATCTAACAGATGTATATATAAGTCTGACGAGTAACAGATTTTGTATTGTAACAGCCCAATTTCGAGTCTGATTGGAACAGGTGGTTTTGGGACCCCTTAACCGAGTAAAAATATTATTTTTATTATTTTAATAATGTTTACAGTGTGGTAGTATTACTGTGTGAAAGTTTCGTAAAGAAATTTTACCGATTAAATAGTTAAATCGGTAAAAAGGATTAAATTGCATAAAATGAAAACTATGTGTGTAACACCCCTTACCCGTATCCGTCACCAGAACAGGGTACGAGGTGTTAACAAATTATAGTATATACTATTAAATAAAACCCAACAAAAATATGGCGTGCAATTTGATCATGGATCATTATAACATATGCATTAACAATACAAACCAATTTCAAAGGCTTCGTAGAAAATGATAAGTTTGATACTATAAGTAGTAATTTAAACCTAGACAATTATGACACGTAACAAAATAACTAAGTCTGCTATACATGCCATATTTCAAAATGTTGAGTTCAGATACCAAGAGTATTGATAGTGCGGGCGGATCTTCTACGATCTCTAACTCCTGTGCTAGGTGGATGACACTATAAGACAAAGGAGAGAAAAGAAAGTAAGCTTATAGCTTAGTAAGTAAGTATATAAATAACAAATAAGGAATCTAATATGTTTATAACATAACTCAATTATATCATATTTTTAATTTTACTGTTTACTCCAATTTGATCAAGCTGTCCCTCCTGCGTCATGATCACTAAATAAATCATAACTCGAGTTACAAAACTTGAAATTTAAATCCGTAAAATTTCCCTGAATCTAGACTCATAAAAGTTATTACTAATGTTTTTCTAAGATTTTTGGTTCAGCCAATTAGTACAGTTTATTAGTTAAAGTTTCCCCTGTTACATAGCTCAACTGACCTAACCTCTGTTCACTACGAATTTAATTTCTCTCAGTTTACAATTCAAATAACCATGAAACCTATTTTATTTAAAACTAGACTCAAAAAGGAATTTAGGCATATAAACTATATTTCTTAATTTGTTTTGTACAATTGTTAATGATTTTTCAAAGTTGGAATAGGGGATTACATAGTCATCCTGAGCAAGTCACACACAATTGTAAATATCTCAAAATATAGAATTCCTTTGCTTGCTCTGTTTCTTTTATATTAAAATAGACTTATTAAGATTTAATTTCAAATCTCATTCAACCTCTAATTAAATTCCTTCTATTTTTGGTGAATTTTCAAAATCACGTCACTGCTATTGTCCAAAACAGTTTTAATGCTAATTTCACTCTTTCACACATTCTTTATACTAACCTCATTTTAACTTACATATATATATACCACAAATCATTTTCACCACATTTCATACATCACAAGTGTAGGTCCATGACTACAATGTCACCACAAAACCATCCCGTTGAATAATTCGGATTAATCCTCGATACTTGATGGTTTCAGCACACAGCCCCACCATCATATTTCATTTAGTTCGACTCTCTTGTACACATGGTGAACACTTAGTACCACTTATGCGACCTAGACGATTTGTCTCGTAGCTCTCTTGTCTACATGGTGTCCTTCACTTGGAATCACGCATGCGACCTAGCTACATTTATCTCTCACGTAACTCTCTTGTCTACATGGGATACATCCCGTATCACACATGTGACCTAGCTACTACATAGTATCTCGTAGCTTTCTTGTACACATGATGTGCACTCGGCACCATACATGTGACCTAGCTACGCTCCCTCTATTTTATTCGATCTTTCCGAATGTTCAACCGGGATCTCTCTCTCTATTACTTATTTCCATTCTTCCAATAGTCGATTTATACTTCAACATCAGCTAGTATATATATATAATAGGCCGAAATATAAGAATGTAAATGAAATTAATGTATTATTTACATACAAACTTACCTCGGTGCAAAATATGAGAATTTTGCAATTTAGTCCAAAACTTTCTCCTTCCCCCGTTCGAGGTCGATTCCACGCCTTTCTTGATCTATAACAACATATTTAGCTCATTTAACACACGAACTATTTATTTTAATCCAAAAGTCACATTATAAAAAAATTACATTTTTGCCCCCTAACTTTTACAAAATTATGATTTTTCCCCAAGGCTCGGAAATTTAATTCCGGCCCTTATTCTTATGTTTAATGACCTACTGATCATTTTTCTCTTCTATGGCAACATCAAATTCTCACTCTAACACATAGTTATGAACAATAGGTATTTTTATCGATTATGCCGTTTTGCTCGTTTTCGTTAAAAATCGCTTAGAAAAGATCGTTCTCCTAACTTCAAACATTCATATTCTACCATCAAACAACAAAATACATGCCTATCATTCATGGGTAAATTTTTAAACATAAACCCTAACTCGAAATAATGGTAGAAATAAGTACACCGAGCTACGAGGATTTAAAAAATGTGAACAACATTAAAAACGGGGCTTGAAATCACTTACTATGAAGCTTGAAAGTTGAAGAAACCCTAGCTATGGAGGAGAGAAATTTTCAGCAGCAACTAATGAAGATGATAACCAATTTTGTGTTATTTTTCCCATTTTATTTCATTTAATAACAAATGACCAAAATGCCCTTACTACTAAACTTTCAAAAAATTCCCTCCATGTCCAACTTTTGTCCATAACTTAAGAATGGGTCAAATTGCTATTTAAGACCTCCTAGTTAATATCCCAAAGCAATTTCATACTAAAAACTTCTAAAACACGAGTTTTACAATTTATTCGATTTAGTCCCTAATCTCAACTTAAGCGCGCAATGCACAGAATTTCATCACGAAATTTTCATTAAATCATGAAATCATATCATAAACCCCAAAATAATTATAAAACAATTATTTCTATCTCAGATTTGTGGTCACGAAACCACTATTCCGATTAGGCCCTAATTCGGGTTGTCACAATGTGTGCCATTAGTAAAATGACTTATTTGGTAATGGCTTCATAAATGGGAGTCCTTGCATGGTAATTATACCATTGCATATTTGAGTGGACGGTAGTGGACCTTGAATTTCATAATTTATTTGGTTATTAAACATGGGTATTTTGGTAAATTATGGAATAATGCTTAATAAAATAAAGCCATATGATATTTTTATCATGTTTTCATCATCCTCAACCGAATAATTAAACAAACAAAGGGTTTTGGAAGCTTTAACATTCGGCCATGGCTTTCTAAGGGATTTAAGTACGGTTTTTGATCCGTTTTTAATGATTTCTATGTTTTTGAGCTCGTTGCAGCTCGATTTAACTGACCCGTACCTCAATTTTTGAAATTGGTTGTGTTTTGGAAATATGTCATTGATGAGTGCATGTTTGTTTTAATATTTCTTGTTAAATTATTGATGGTTGTTTATAGATATACAAGTTTTATAAAGAGATTTTTGATGAAATTGAGTATTTGGGATTAAATTGAAAAAGATAGAATTTTTGTGGTTAGAAATGTGAATAAATTGAAATTATGGGCTATTTAAATACTATAGAAAATTCGGCTAAATACATGTATATTGGGGTTTTGTGTATTTTTGTATAATTATGCATTAAGGACTAAATTGTTAAAGTATGAAAATATAAGGGCTATTTTGCAAAATGGCCAAAATACTTGTATATGTATTTAATTGATTATGTCAGTGAATAATTGAGTTAAAGTTGGTTAATTTAGATCAAGCCAAACGAATTCAAGATTTTGATAGAGGAAAAATCGGAAAATAGACGAATAGTCGACGGATACACGAGGTAAGTTCGTATGGTTTAAAAAAAATTATATGATATAAGAAATGATGGGTAATAGGCCAAATTGTAAGTATGTAATGGTAGATATCCTAAATGGCTTTGTACTTAATTATATTAATATTACATGATAATGGAATGCCATAATATATATTCGGTCTTGTGTTTGAAAGTAATGAAGTACTTTTTGGTTGAGTAAATGTATATTGGAGTTAATTGAGCTTTAATATATGATAAATTAAATGCCTTGTATGTGGTAAGTTACTAAGGAAATATTTTTTGTTGATTAAATTAATTACTATATATACATATATGTGCCAAATTGAAATGTATATATATATAAAAAAAGTTGAGGTTGCCGAATGCAAATAAAGTTGATAAATTTGAATTGATGAATAGTGAGTAATTGAATTTTGGCACAGAGGGTGCGAGTATAAAAGGTGATAAATGTAAAAATTGCACTAAGTGTGCGAATTCGATATATAATGTTGAATAACTATTGGCACTAAGTGTGCGACTTTTCGAGTAATTGGGAATGGTTGAAAGTATTTTTGCCTTGAATTTCTTGAGAAGTATTTAGGATTTATAAATTTAAATTTGAGCAGGTGAGTATCAAACCTATAGGGTTAATATTATTGATCGTAAAGCTGTGTGATTGATAATGGTAAAGAAGGTTGCATGATAGATGTACAAATTGGATGAGTAAAATGATATGATTATCTATATCTATATACGATACCATGTAGTAAGTCTATAAGAAATTTACATGTTCTTGTTTGAATAAAACAATTTGTTTAAAATGTTAATTTTGGATATATGGCTAAATGAATTATAGCCGAATGTAGTAAGGATAGAATGGGAATGTTTGAGTTGTTTGGATTGAGTTTTGATATTGAGAAATTGAATGGAAAATGTATGATAATCGAATTTTCTTATGAATGAAAGTGTGCTTGAGTTGATTGTGAATAAATGATATTCAGGTTTCTAGCCTAGCAGGCTATGTGCCGGAGAATTTGATCGGGCTTCGTGCCCGGTGAATAAATATCAGACCTTGGGTCTAGCAGGCCTTGTGCCAGTGAATGATTCAGGCTAAAAGCCTAGCAGGCCTTGAGCCGGTGAGTTTTATCAGGCTTATTCCTAGCAGGTTTATACCGGTGTATTACTTTAGGCTCGATGGTTGCAAAGTTGGGTGCCAATGTGGTACGAAATGTGTAAGACAAGTTGGATGGTCAGGTATGACCTAATTTATTTGTTATTCAAAATTAGGTAAGTAAGTAAAACGATTATTTGTTACAAATTATGAATTATTGATGTTAGTGATGAGTTAATATTTATACGGATATAATTTTACTATCGGTTATATAAAGGTGTTACAAGTTATACGTAATGAAATAAACCGACCCAATGCTATGTGAATTCTAAGATATTGATATTGTATTGGTGATATGTGATATAAATGGTTTAGTCACGTATATGGCATTTAGTATGCAAGACACAGGGTTTTCGATGTTGGTCTCAAGGGTTCAACTGTAAATATGATGCTGCGAGAATAGAAATGATGATACAAATTAGTACAATTATACATAGTACACTTGACAAGCAAGTGACATTGATAAATTTATATGACACGTGAGTAGATGTGATAAATTACACATGAATTACATGACTATTAAGGAAATAAATATTGAATTAGATGAGGCTGGTTTAAAAGCAATCTTATTGCTTAAAATGACAAGCTTTAAGTTAAATCTTTTATACAGCGTTGATAATTATGCGACCTTACTAAGCTTATTAGCTTACTCTGTCTATTCTCTGTATTTACAGTGATTTGAATACTTACTCAGGTTGGAAGTCATCGATGATTTAATCACACTATCCAGGAGGCAATTGGTATTCCTGAACTCTTTGAAATTGGGTAATATGGCATGTATAGCCTAGTTAATAAGTTGATTATATGGTCACTTGTTTATATGAATGTGAGATGAATTTTGAGTATTATGATCAAGCTATGTGATATGGCTTGATATGAGAAAAGTTGGTTTGATACGAAAGCATTATATGATGTGCGCATTTAGTGTTAAATTTTATAATTGGTATTTTAGTTTGAATGATATGTAATTATGGATGAGTTGATAAGAATGTTGAAATGTGATTAATTTGTAAGTGGCATTTAGATGCTAATATATATGTGACTACATGGAATGGTCACTTTAGTATAAGCTTATATAATTGTTTTAAGCATGATATGTTGGATTAGTGTTGAATGATGTTGACGGTTGATAAGTTAAAGTCTTACTGTTTCGGTTTGAGTTACAAATTCGGTAATGCCCTTACCTATTCTAGAAACGGTTACGGGATAGGGGTGTTACAATATGGATGTGTTTGAAACGTTTTTAAATTGAACGAAATTTTATGGCTCGGTTTTGTATGAATGTAAGTGTTTAAGTCTAGTAATGCCTCGTACCCTGTCCCCGCGTTGGATACGGGTAAGGGATGTTACATGTATCATACCTAATTAATACAACATACATTTACTCACTTGTCTACAATTCAAAATTATGTACATAATAACAGTTTATACAAAAATCGATTATCTGCTAACGAATTTTATAGCCCAAATCAAATTACATGAAACCTACGGTATATAATAGCCCGATTTGACCCTATTAGGAAAGATGGTTTTGGGACCACGAATTTGAGTCAGAAAAATATTTTAAAATTTATTTTCTGTCTTTATTATGTGTGAACTTATATGTATTATTTTTTCGAGTTTTAATTTTACTGTTTGGATGCCGATTTAATAAAAAGGGCTTAATCGCGTAAAGTGGAAGTTGATAGTTTAATGTAAGAGTGCTTAATTGAATTTTTCTTTATAATATGATGCATTTATAATGCAATTTGACCATAGTTGAAATGGATGGACGGTTTTAGTATTAACTAGCATGGTTTTATATTATTTTATAAGGTTAAAAATGTAAATGATGTATTAATATGTTATTATAATAAAACAAACAAAAAATGGTCATTCATTTTAGTTTATAGTTGGCTGAAAATACCAAAAGAAATAAAAAGAAAAAGAAAGCCACATTCAGCCATTAACAAGCCTGATTCAAGGTGAGTTTTAGCTCGATTTTTGATAATTTTTACGTTTTTGAAATCATTGCTATGTTATCTATCAAACCCATGTCTCAATTTTTGAATTTGATGATGATTTTGTATTTTTCCATTGTTGAAAGCTCGTGATTTTTATTGTTTGATGCTGGAAAATAAAAGATATGTGATAGATTAACATGTTTTGTATTTGAAGTTTTGATGAATTTGAGTAATTAGGGCTAATTTGTAAAAATAATAACTTGAGGGACTAAAATGTGAAATAAATGAAATATATGGACTTGTATGAACATGGGTAGTATTCGGCCTAAGCATGATGTGTGCAAATTTTGCATGCTTTGTGTTTTGTGCAATTTGGACTAAATTGTAAAAAGTGTAAAATGTTAGGGGTAAAATGGTAATCTCCCCATTTATGTGTTTCTGGACTAAATTGAGTGAAATTATGTTTGAATGAGTTTAATTTGACTATATTTAGATCAAGAACTAGAGAAATCAGATTTGGATCGGAGGAAAACCAAAGTTGTTGATTAGTCGTCCCGTTCCGATTATCGTTGTCCTAGGTAAGTTTATAAGTAAATAAATGCTGTAAAACTTTGAATATATGTGAATGTAGAATACTGATTTAAATTTTATGGGCTTGTATATATATGATAGCTGAATGTGTTTGTAATTGGGAACTATGTTTACAAGTTTGTTTCGACAGAGTTACGACGTCCGAAAGCCCCGTATGAACGTTAGGAATAGCTAGGATACATATGTCATGACATAGGATTCCGATATGTGATGTGCGAGTAAGACCATGGCATCGATATATTTGTGAGAGTAAGACCAATTTAATTCGTTGGCATCAATATGTGACTCTGATATATGTGTGCAAGTAAGACCACATTTAATACGTTGGCATCGATATGCGACTCCGATATATGTGTGTGAGTAAGACCCTGTCTAGGACTGTGGCATCGATATGTGATTACATGTAAGACCACGTCTGGTACATTGGCATTATACGATATATGTGATTATCCAAGTATCCTATTCAATTTTGAATGGTTCAATGTGCAATGATAAGTTGTGATCAAATGTGTAAAAATAGCTAAAGTGATCAGGTATGTGATAGCTTATTATCTATTTGAAATAAGGTAAGTAGGTTACTTAATTGTGTTGCAAATTTATGTATGATATAAATGAAAAATGTATGAGCATATATAAAGTATATTCGGCCTTTTGATTATACAATGTGAATATTTATGTAATGATTCATGAATATATATATATGAGTTTATGTATATTCGATTATTTAATGGTATTATGGTTTTGAAATTAAATGTTACTTTAATAATAGCTACATGTATATTCAGCCAAGGTAAAACTTGTATATGGAAGTATATGCTATATATGAAATTATGATTTTGAAAATAAATGTGATTATGGTAGTATAAATTAGTTAGGTTAAGTTGAGTTGATATTAACATTGAGTTATTTATTTGCTTATGACTTACTAAGCTATGATAGCTTACTGTGTGTGTATTTTTGTTTGCCTCTGTTTTATAGATTTTGGAGTCTAGTTAGGAGCTCGGGAATCGTCAGCAAAGTCTATCACACTATCGACTGTTTCTGTGTTTTTATAAATTGAATTCGAATTTATGGCATGTATAGGCTAGTTTATATATTTGATTTTGGGGTATGTAAATATGAGCCATGCAAAAATGGCTTGTTTATTTTATTAATTTTGGCTTCAAGGTTTGAATGAATTATAATTATATTTGGTTGGTGTTTTTGGATTTGTGTTTGATTGATTCAGTTATGGTTCATGCATAGATAAAAATTATATGTGAACTTGGTTGTTATGTTTTGTTAAGGTGTTATTATGTGACTTGGTATTAAAGTATAGTAAGGTTATATTTGATATGGTTGGAGTTTGATTTGGTATGAATATTATATGATAGGTATGAATGGTGTTTTGGTGATATGTTTGGATTTGGTTATTTGTGAGAAAAATGGTGATTTGTTAAGGCATGATTATATTCAGTCATATCTAGTAAAAATCAACGTATATGTTTATGACATGTCTGTTGTGGATTGATTATTTAGGTACGGTTGGTGATGTTAAAGAATGAATGTGATTTATTTGTTAATTGGTTTGAACATTGGAAGTTATATTGATGAACGAATAAATATAGTTAAATGGCTAGATATAGGTAGTTTGGATTGGTTTGAGCATGCAAATTTGGTATACTATGAATTGTAATTTATTTTTAAAAATGGTATATTTAATATTTGCTAAAGGCATGGAATTATATTAAAGAATGTTTTTACTGTAGGTTGGGTATATGAGTTAAATTATGTTTAATTATATTCAGGAGTTCGAATGCTATGATGTTTTGGTCTTATGGTTCGAATGTGGGAATTATGATATAGTAAACATGGTTTTGAGGTATGTTAGTTTGGTTTGGAATATGAATAAATAAAAGATATTGATAAGGTTATAATTTGAAACATGTTGCGCTTATGTGAGAAAATGTACAAGCATGATTTGACTTTATTGGCTATATTTTTCATAAGTGTTGAGTTAAATGCTTGTTTTTAAGATGTGCCTTATATATGTTGTGAAAATAGCTTATTGTTTTATTAAGCTTGGATTTTTATGCTTTTATCAATTGATGGTTCTGTTTGGTTGTGGTATTGATGTTTCGGCCATTTTGTATTTATATGTGAATTATGGTAGATATATTTGCTAATGGTGATAAAGATATTTCAAAATATATGTGTATGGCATATTTAGTATGATGTGAAATTGTGGTTGAATATTTTGTTGAGTGATAGGCATGATATATAAATGGGATGTATTCTGTAAATGACTATGATTTGAAGTATTGGCAATATTTGTAATATGTTTGCAAATTATGGTTGATATATATATGTATATTGATTTGTTTCTATGAAAGGTTATGTGTATAAAGTGATAGGTTGAAAATGATGAAAATTTAAGCATTGAATAAAGCTATGTTTTAGCATGATTACATTCGGCTAATATATTGAAAAATGACCAAATGAATATTGATTTGGGCATTGGTTAAACAAAAGGATTATATGAGTTTTATGTGGTGTATATATGTCCTACTTGGTTCAAATTTGATATTTGAGTAGTGTATAGGTAAATGATGAGTATAAGTTGATTGATTTTTAAGCTTATTATTCGGTCAAACAAGAATATCACCTTTATTATTTATATGTGAAATTTGACTTTCCTTATGGAAATGATTTGTGAAATTTTGTATGTATTTTAATGGATAGATTATTTGGTGTTCTTTGAAAATATATTTAAATTGTTATGTTATGATTCGTAAAGAATTTAAATTAGTTACATATGTTAACATTTACCGGTTTAAAAGTTTGAGCAAGTGCATGCATACAATTGTTCAGAATTTGTGTCTCGTCCGGTAATACCTCGTAACCCCAATCTAGAGATGGATACATGTTAGGGGTGTTACACGGTAGGCCTACATTTAATGGAAACATCAGTTATGACCCTAATGAAAAATTTAGAATATAGGTCCACACATCCATGTGGTTTCACACGATCTGAATAACAGGCTCACATGGTTCCACACTGTTGTGTGATGGCCCGTGTGTTTTACACGATCTAAAACATGCCCGTGTCACTTGCTCGTGTGGTCCTAATGTATATACAGTGTGTTACATGACCTGGACACACGCCTGTGTCTTTGGCCCGTGTGTCTCTAATGTACAAACAGTGTGTCACATAGCCTGGATCCATGCTCTGTCCTTGGCCCGTGTGTCTCCAAACTACAAACAGTGTGTTATATAGTCTGGACACACGTTCGTGTCCTTGGCCCGTATGTCTTCAATGTACAAACACTATGTTTCACGACCTAGACACACACTCGTGTCCTTAGCCCATATGTCTCCAAGTACAAACAGTGTGTTACATAGCCTGGCACACAGCCTGGCACACAGTCGTGTGGCATTGAATCAATGTTTTCTGGAATCTAAATTTCTCAAGAGAAGTCAAGTTTTAGTTACACATACCTGATACTGATTCAACGCAGATGCAACAGGAGTGATTCCAAAGCCTAAAAACGACAAGCAAGGTTTCAATCAATGACTTATATATACAATTCACGCAAAAAATGGTCAACCCCACTTGTCGAAAACTCTGGCGCTAAACTAAAAAGTAAACTAACTCATACCAGCGAATCAACAAAAATTACTCGAACTTAGACCGCTGAGGGAACGTTCTCTGCAAGATATTCACCTAACAAACCCCAAACACACAATTAATGAAAATTCAAACCACAATAGTAATTTCTAACTTCGAAGAACAGCAACAACAAAAACTCACAAAAACAAAAGAGAATGATGACAGACTTACGCAATAACATATTAACAATGCAATGAGTAGCATAGAAACTTTTATTTAACATGGCACAATTTACGGAAATAAACAAAAGGAAAGAGGAAGAAAAGAAGAACAAAAGAAGAAAAAGGAAAGGAAAAAGGAAAGTGAAAAGAAAAGAAAAATTGTTTAAAACATATCTTTTTAAACAATCAGAAACAAATAGCCTTTTTACCAAGTAACACAAAAAAAAAATATCTCCTTACACATAGAGACTCGAACATAGAACTAGAAGTATACAGAAGTTTAACCATTGAACCAGCAAGCTCAATCTTGACACAAAATTACAAAAGAATAAACTTAAGTCGATAGTTCAAGAGTAAGGATTTAGTCAATTTAAAAAAAAATAAAAAAAACTTTCCAACAGTGAAACTCGAACCTTTAACCACAAATATCAAAACTTAATTATTGACAGACATTAATAGGCAAACATTTTACTTTCGAGACATTACATTATTTAATAAGAGACGATCTTGAGTGTGTAATCATTGACTCAACAGCCATCATGAACATGCTTTCATTTTGTAAGTCATCTTGGGACAATCTCTCTAGAAGTCATGCATGACTTTATCATGATATCACTTAGAGACCATCAATGGAGGCCATAAGTGTTGTTCAATGACCTTTTTCCAATCAATATTTTAGAAAACATGCAAGGGTTTTATCCTAGATTTCCAGAAAGTTCATACAATAGTCCTAGTGGCATTCTTACCTAATCTATATGACATGCTTCCCATATATGCATGACATGCTATGGAAATTTTATAATATTTACATTCATTCATACAAAAGATCAATCAATCATAAAAAAAAATAATTTTGATTCTCCACTGTTTTTCTTTTAAGGGAAAAACCAAAGAAGTGAATGTGAACCATGCAACAAGTAGGGTCCTAGGAAAGGGAGGTGAGTCAAATTTGACCGCTTAAAAACCAAGCCTTTCCTAGCCAGAGTAATACCAGAACTACATATTCTCATTACCACACTTCTCTCAATAATCAAATAAACTAAAAAAGTGAATAGCACAATACACACATGAATTTTCTCATTACCACACTTTTTGGTTTTTAATCGATCAAATGTGGATCGTCTTATATATATATATCTACAATTATAACATTACATAATATAAATATTATAAAAACTTATAAAATAGATATATAAGGTGATAGATAATTAAAATAAAATTGTTAGTCAAAGTTTCCACGGTTCTATTTCTAGAAAATAAATGAAAAAAATAAAATTACATAAATTTTCGCCACAAGGCATTCATTAGGTCTTTAACCGCCATCACTCCATCTTCTCATCGACATGGATTCCTTTTGGAAAAATTACATTTAAGTACTATGTCTATTTTCAGCTCACAAGGATTCTATGAATTAAAAAATAGTCCTACATGAAGATGACTTAAATAGATGTAGGTATTGTTGTCGAATCGAATCCTCATATTCCCATGTGGCTTCCTCCTTACCATGATTCCACCACAGGAATTTAATCAAATGGACAATTTTCTTTTGCAAGACTTTAACACCTTGCTCTAAAATCTGAATAGGCTCCTCTTCAAAAGTCAAATCGGGCCTTAACTCAATCTATTCAACGGGGACAATGTGAGAAGGGTCAGACCGATACTGTTTCAAACACATCGTGAATTTGATCTAAATCAGAAGGTAACTCTAGCTAATAAGCAACAAGTCCAACATGTTTCAAAATATGGTAAGGTCCAATGAACCTCGGGATCAACTTGCCCTTAAGTCCAAACCAAATAACTTTCTTCCATGGGGAAACTTTCAGAAACACTCGATCGCCCATAGATTTCTGTCAGCCAAAAGCTGCTTTGAGACGGTCCCGATTTGGTTTAACAGTATTCTCAGTTTCAAAAATTAGCTTGGGACTCAATACCTGATGTTTACCCAACTAGTTCCAATACAGAGGAGTATGACACTTTCAATGTAACACCCCCAAACCCAGCCTAGACATTATGGCCGAACCTAGCAGTGCCACATTGAAGTGTTTTTCGTAAAGTGAGATATCCTTTAAAAACCTATTCTATGTTTAACCTCATTGTGATCTTAACGATGATTTTAGAATGTCTCGTTCATTTTAAAAATGTAAGTCATTTGGCAAAAAGTTAATCATATTAAAACGTCATTAATTTTTAAAACATTATTTCTTGAGGAAGCTCTTAAAACAGGTTGCATATTCGTGGGTTTTTTTTTTTTGAAAAGCATTTATCTTTTTGAAAACCTGCGTCTTTCCCTACTGCTAGTAGTTATAAATCAAAACAAACAAAATTTCAAAATAAAGTAAAAATACATAAAGACCTTATTACAGAAAAAAATACCCAAAATAAAATTACTTATAATTTAAAAATCAAATACGAAAGTATGTGCGGTTGGGTGGCCACCTTTGAAGACTAAGGGTTACCTGTACATATAATCAAATGGGTGAGTTATGAAAACTCAGTGTGTAATCCCATGTCAAATAACCAAATAGTGAGCATATACAGTCTAGGTTTAAGCCCAATTCAATAATGGTTCAGTCTCAGTTAAGGTATTAGCCCATTACAGTATCAGTATCAGTTTGGGCCTGAGCCCATCTCAATGACAGTAACAGTACAGATATGAAATCAAGAGATCCTACCCATCCAGCGTCTACACTCCATCTCCAACTAACTCTGCACTCCATGTGGGGATATAATCAACCCACCCATCCCTACGCTCCAAATAGTACCAGTTGCGGCACTAAATAGTATTTCTAGCAGAGCTGCCAGTACAGTACACTTCCTCCAATCATAATAAAACCCAACCCCATCCAACACATCATGCATCATGTCATGTCATATCATAATATCATACATGTACTCAATACGTCTAAAATGGTATGTTTGATTACAATCACACATAACATTGGGGCAATATAGTCATTTTATCACATAGGGCATAACAGTCATTTTTATCAATTAGATGGTCTAGGTAAACTTACCGACCCAACAGTAGGTCTACAGTCGTCTTGGGTGACCCGTGCAACCTTAACAGTCAAATAGTGAAAATAGGCCCACGACCCATATTGCGGGTCCATGTGGGCCCACACGCCCGTGTGGCCCACACAACCCATAATGGCCTTGTTTGTGTTTATTACAAAACCCAGCCCAGTAATTTCCACACGTACATGTGGTTTAACCATGTGGGGCCCATATGTTCATAAGGCCCACACGACCTAATTCGGCCCAACCCAGGAATTCGTACATGGTTGGCCTCGATAACCATATGCCCATGTTTAACCACACAGACTACCACACAAGCGCGCACACGCCTGTGTAGCGTCGTCGTTCACTTTTTTCGGCTTCTACCGATTTCCAAAGTTGGGTTTGTGGTTACACACCTTGTTTGCAAAAGTGTGCACACCACTCTTGAGCACTCAAACCTATATTCAAACATAACACACCATTAGTCCCTTCATGCTAGGGTTAAAATGACCCCTCTTATATTACTTACCCAAAAGGTTGATTTTCACTTGCCTTAATAGAACGAATGTGGCTCAGCCCACTTAAACAACTGAAAAAGGTTGATTAGACACTCCTTAGCAATTAACTGCATTCCATCCGAATTTTATTAACCAATAATTCTCAAACAAATAGCTTGAATCAAACGCATACCAACTTACCAAAATCGCAAAGCTAAAGATGGAAGAAAGAAGCAATCGACCTACACTTAGGAATGCAAGCCAAGCACCCAAGAAACCGAGAGGAGCACAACAAATAAGAAGAAGAGGAAGAGATTCAGAAATGATGGAGAGGAAGAGATTGATGGAGATAAGGCAAGTTTCGGCCACAAGAAAATAAGGTATTCGGCCCTGACAAAGTAATATACTGTAACAGGTTAGTTTTGACCTTAGTCAAAATAATGGTTTCGGGACCACAAATCTGAGTCAAAAAATATTTAAATATTATTTTCTTTGCTTATGAGATATGAATTAGTATGAGTGAAAGTCTCGTATGAAAATTTAAATGTTTATGTGCTTAATTTTAAAAAAGGACCTAATCGTGTAAAATGTTCAAGTGGCCTTCTAATTGTTAAAGTGCCTATTTGATTTGGTTTTATAATTGTGAGGTCCTTATGTGGTTATTTGACCATTGGAAGTTTGAATGGACATAAATAACCATCCATTAAGTGAATTTGTAATGGATTATTAAAGGTTAAAATTGTAAAAGAATTATTAATGTTAATTAAAATAAAACAAAGGCATGAAAATCAAGTCATTTGTGTTCATCTTCAACCAGAAATCAAAATAAAAGAAAAGAAAAAGAGTTAGCTAGGGTTCGGCTATACTAAAGCTCAATTGAAGGTTCGTTTTTGTTCCTCTTTTTTTTTTTAATTTCTATGTTTTTGTAATCATTGCTTTTTATATTATCAAGCCCATGTCTCAATTTTTTATTTTGTTGATGATTTTGAGTTATGCCATTGATGGAACTATGAGTTTTATGAAGTTAGTTGTTGATAAATGGAAAATATAATTTGGGTTAATATCTTTTGCCTTTGGATTTTTGATGATTTTGAGTAAAATGGGTTAAATTGTGAAATTTGTAATTTGAGAGACTAAAATGTAAAATAAATGAAATGTGTGGACTTGTATGAGTGCTATGAATATTCGGCCAAGAATGAGTAGGTGCAAATTATGTGTATTTTGTGATTTTGTGAAATAGAGACTAAAGTGTCAAAATGTGAAAATGTGAGGGCTAGTTTGCAAAATGCCCTAAATATGTGTTTATGGATTGTTTTGAATGAATTTGTGATTGAATAAGTTAAATTCGAATTTATATAGATCAAGAGTTAAAGAAAACAGAATTAGATCGGGGAAAGTTGAAAGTTCTTGAGTAACCGATTTCATCCATCCGAATCTGTACGAGGTAAGTCTATATACAAATAAATGCACTTGAATTGATTTAATTATGCTTCTATATTATTTAACTAGGATGAATGGCTTTATGCCTTGAATACGAGACATTCGAGAAAGTATCAACGAATTTTTGACATTCGAAAAGCCCCTTATGAACCTTAGGAATAGTTAGGATACATATGTCATGACATAGGATCTGATATGTGTTTTCGTGTAAGACCACGTCTGGGACGTTGGCATCGACTTCTGTTTTACATGTAAGACCATGTCTAGGACATCGGCATCGTATCTGATTTTGTGTAAAACCTTGTCTGGGACAGTGGCATCGATGTTTGATTGTATGTAAGACCACGTCTGGAACGTTGGCATTGTATATGCTTCCTGAGCTTTCCGCGTATCCTTAAATTTCCAAATGGTTCAAATGGGCATTCCGAAAAATGAATGACTTGTGAAATACATATCCGATTCAGGTACATTCGAAATGAGTATCACATTTCATAGTGAAAGGTAAGTATGTATTCTTTAATGAACAAAAGATGATATGTGGTAAAAGCATAAGAAATTATGCTATATGTGTCATGGACATTGGAAGATATGAAATGTACGTGAATATGGAAGTTGTAATAGTTTATGACTTGAAGTATATGTAATTTGATAATGAATTAATAATGTGTTAAGTTTATTTGTATATGGCTTACTAAGCTTTTATAAGCTTACTCTGTGTGTCTTTTAACTGTATTACAGATATCGTAGCTACTGGAAGCTCGGGGATCATTGTGGATCATCACTGCACTATCAAACTTCATTTTGGTACATTTTGGAAATGTAAATATTTGAGTATGGCATGTATAGGCTAGAAGTACTTTGAATATGTTTTGAAATGTGTATATATCTAGCCATGTGATTTGGCTTGATTATGGATATGTTTATGAATGAGTTATGGTATAAGTTATACGATGAAGTTATGTTTATGACATGTTCTTGTTTGGCCAAAATAAATGGTCAATCTGGCAAGTATTTGGTAAGTTCATAGTATGAGATTGAGTGGTATGTATTAAGGTTTATAAACCATATATTTTGAAATGTTTTTGTCTTATGTTTTGGCATAACATAGTAAGATTATTAAGCATGGAATTGGTTGGCAATGATATAACATGAATGGTCAAAGTTTTGGTTATTTTGTTTGCTTGTAGGTTTGATTTTAATGGGTGGCAAATTGGCTTTTCTAATGGCTTATTTTTGTCCACACAAGCAGAGACACAGGCGTGTGTCTTAGCAGTGTGAGACATACAGCCATGTTGTACGCCGTGTGTCCCTTGGGGTACCCCTACAATTATAAGTCAGGTTCGAGCACGACCAAGGCACATAGGCATGTGGCTCAAATCAGACTCACCCACGGCCAAGGAACACGAGCGTGTCTTATAGCCGTGTGAGTAAGTCAGTATGTATGCTCTGCTTTGACACGGCCTAGACACACGGGCGTGTCTAATGCCGTGTGAGGTATACAGCCTATTCACACGGACATGTGACCTGTACTTGTTTGAAAAATGCTTAAGTTTTGGAAAAAAATTGTATGTGTTCGGTTTAGTCCCGACCCTTTTCTAATGCATGTTTATGGTCTCGATGACCTATATAAGGGACTCTATAGTGATGTTGATCACTGATGCTTTGATGTTTATGAAGTCAAAGTTAAATTATCTGATTTGCTTGGTAATGCCTTTAACCTTAGTCAGGTGACGGATATGGGTTAGGGGTGTTAAAGATAAGAAGAAGGGAAACTTGTCAAAAGCCAAAAGAATAGAGAGAGGGGGAAGTGGAAACACAAAAATTTATATACTTTTTCATACCCAATTTTTCTTAAATTCATGCAAATCTGGTTAAATTCTTGTGAAAAAGTAATTAAATATTATAAAATAATTAAGCCATGTTAAAAATAAGAACATGGTGAATTTATTTAATTTCATACTTAACTTTGACTACTTTTGACTATTTTCGACAGATTCGCGCCAATGGCGAAAATTGGCTCGGCTGATATTGCTGAAAGCACAAAATCGAGAAGTAATTTGAAGTATCGACGCACGTTAATTTTCAGCCTAAGACGGTCCAAAAATGTGTATTAATTCATAATTTAATTAATTTTAATTTATTCCCCATTTAATTTGGGTTAAATAAATTATTTTTAATTAATTATGGAGAAAGGGTCCAATTGAACCGCACCGGTCGAGCCAGATTGAGTGAACCGAACCAGCCACTAAATGGGCAGCCCAGAACCGTCCATATGCTGACCCAAATCAGCATTTTAGCTGATAAAATATTCTTGCAAAAAGGCCCTCAAAAGACTTCCAAATTGCATTCAAACCCCACTTTAAATTATGGCTTTGTAGATTTGCCCCAAGCTTAAAATAGCAAAGTTGAAACTCTCAACTTTGCCATGTGTGTGGCCGGCCAAGGGAGGGATCTTTGGCTGCTGGAAATTGCTATTTTTAACAGCCATAATCAGCTATAAAAGCCACCCCTTGCTGATCATTCAAAGCATCCCTTACTTCACATCATTTTCTCATTCCCTCTCTCACTTTTCTCTTATTTCTTCCATTCCATTCCCTCTTGTTCAAGTGTCGATTTCTTCTCTTGGGAAAGAGGCTCTCATTATCCATTTGGAGCAGCAATTTAGGTGCTCATAAGCCACCTTGATAGCCAAGGCCAACGAAGAACGAAGAGTGGAGCAACTGGTCAAGCCATGTAGAAACACCGGATTTGCTTCTTGTTCCCTATCTCTTTAAATTTTGTTGTTGTTTTGACGAACATGGTTATGAATATTTATGCTATTGAAATGGTTATTTTAATCAATTCAGCTTAAATCATGTTTGTGTTGGGTTGATTAAATTCTGCCTGCTTGAATTGTTAAAATTGTGTTTATGTTGTTATAAGCCTCGGTAAGATGCTTGATTAAGTAAAATCATGCCTAAGTTATTCTTGCATTATGACTGTGAGGTAACTAATGAATTAATTATTTAAATGGATTGCAATTGTAATTAATAGACACAATACTTAATCAGTGCATGTTTATTCTTCTAAGGAAGTTGAAGGTTAAATTAGCAATGTATCTGGCGATATTATTGCCTTTCATAACTTGCAAAGATTGTTGTGATTAAATTGTTTCAAGGTAAGGATGCCTTGTTACTTCACATAGTCTTTTATATGCTTATTAGATTTTATTAATCGTTTTAATTGACATAGGGATATGCAAGAGATTGGTTCAATTTAATGAGTATGTATGTACAACAACATATTTGCTTACTAGAATCTGTTTAGTCGGTTGAATTGACATAGGGATATGTCAAGAGATGGATGGATTTTTGTTTGTAAATTTGTTCATAAGTTAGCAAATTATCGGGCTGCTATGAATTTATTTGTAACAATGTAAACATGAGTTTAATAATTCTAAGTTAAAGAAATATAATTAATCCAACACAAGTATGTTACATTGATTAAATCTTATTTGAAATCGTGAACTAGAACTCGTTTGTTTTATTTTAATTATTTACTTAGTTTTTAAGTAGTTTTTAACCATCTTTTAAAATCAAATTATTTTTACCTCGCCAAAGTTTTTTACAAATACTTTTATAAATAATTCTTTTTACAGTCATTGTGGGTACGATAACTCGACATTTACTTGTCACTTTATTACTTGTTGTGGTTGTGTACACTTGCACATTTTTCCGTCGTTCCAAGTTTTGGTGCCGTTACCGGGGACTGTTTTAAAAAAAGTCATTATTTGTGAATTTGTTAGTCATACATTTTGGTTTATTTTTCTCTTTAATTTGTAACTTAATTAATTTTAGGTGCTTATGAGTATTGACCAGATTATTGACTTACTCCCTGTAGACCCTGAGATAGAACGAACCTTTCGACAGTGAATAAGACAAGTGAATTAGAAAAGGACGAAAGGAATGAATTTTGAGAATATGAATCAAGGAAATGGCGCAAACCTTGCTCAAAATCCTATCCTTATTGCTGACGATAGGGATAGAGCCTTAAGAAAATATGTTGTGCCAGTATTTAACGATCTTAATCTGGGCATTAGGAGACCCGAAATTGAGGCACAACAATTTGAGCTGAAGCCAGTCATGTTCCAGATGCTTCAAACAGTGGGCCAATTCAGTGGAATGCCTGTAGAAGATCCTCATCTTTAGCTAAGAGTATTTATGGAGGTGAACGACTCTTTCAAATTAGCTGGAGTTTCTAAAGATGCATTATGATTGAAGCTGTTCCTGTACTCACTAAGGGAAAGAGCTCGAGCCTGGTTAAATTCATTGCCACCAAACTCAATTTCGACATGGCAAGAGTAAGCTAAAAGATTCCTCATGAAGTATTTCCCGCCTAGTGAGAATGCTAAGTTGAGGAACGAGATCACTGCTTTCCAGCAAATGGATGATGAATCCTTGTATGAGGCATGGTAACGATACAAAGAGCTATTACAGAAATGCCCTCACCATGAAATCCTACATTGTATCCAACTTGAGACATTTTATAATGGTCTTAATGCTCACACGAGAATGGTAGTGGATGCTTCTGCTAATGGTGTTCTCCTTTCTATGTCTTATAATGAGGCTTAGGAAATCATCGAGAGGATCGCCAGTAACAATTATCAATGGCCGACCAATCGAGCTGCTTCAGGAAGACGAGTCGCTGGAATACATGAAGTGGACGCTCTCACTTCACTTGCATCTCAGGTATCTTCAATTTCCTTAATGCTTAAGAATCTTACCACTAATGGTTCTAATAGTTTTGCAGCCGAGCCACCTCACCAATTTGAGAGTATAGCCTGTGTTTATTGTGGGGAAGGACATTTGTTCGAAGAATGTCCATCAAACCCTGAATCTGTACATTACATGGGTAACCAGAACCAAAATCGAGGAAGGCAAGGACTGTAATCCAACTTCTACAGCCCATCGTAGTGAAACCACCCAAGTATTTCCTAGAGTAACCAAGGGGCTGGAACCAGTAACAACTACGCCTAACCTAGACCAACTCAGCTGTCTAGTTTTTCTCAACAAGTTCAGAAACTAGCTCAGGCTGAATCATCCAATAGCTTAGAGAGTTTATTGAAGGCATACATGGCAAAGAATGATGCCTTAATTCAAAGCCAAGCAGCTACATTGAAGAATCTAGAAAACCAAATGGGCCAGCTTGCTATTGAACTCAGGAAACGACCACAAGGTGCTTTACATAGTGATACGGAGAATCCAAGAAATCTGGGGAAAGAACATTGTAAAGCATTGACATTGAGGAGCGGAAAGACAGTAGAGCCCAACACTATCGAAGCTGAAAAGGAGCCAATTGATGGTCAAGACTTAGAGGAAGTTCAACTTAGTGTTGAAATTCCAGTTACATAAGAACTAGAATCTGCAAAACCCGACAAGGTAATTCCAGAACCAGCTAATTCTGATCAACTAACAACTCCGCTAGATGCAGAATTACTGCAGATAACGAATCAACCAATTCTAGTAAAGAAACCTCCACCACCCTACCCTCAAAGACTTCAGAAGCATAAGCAGGAAATCCAATTCAAGAAATTCCTAGATATACTCAAGCAACTTTATATCAACATCCCGTTGGTTGAAGTACTTGAACAAATGCCGAATTACGTCAAGTTTATGAAGGATATTCTATCCAAAAAATAAAGACTTGGAGAATTTAAGACGGTAGCTTTGACAAAGGAATGCAGCGCATATCTTCAAGACAAACTACCCCCAAAGCTGAAGGATCCTGGATGTTTTACCATATCTTGCAACATTGGAGCAACATATTATGGTAAGGCATTATGTGGCTTAGGTGTGAGTATTAACTTGATGCCTATGTCAATATTTAGAAAGTTGGGGATAAGTGAAGTTAGACCTACTACGGTTACACTTCAACTAGCAGATCGATCCTTAGCACATCTAGAAGGAAAAATCTAGGACATATTGGTACATGTAGATAAATTTATCTTTCCTATTGATTTTTTTATCCTAGACTTTAAAGTAGACAAAGAACTGCCAATTATCCTAGGAAGACCGTTCTTAGCAACCGGAAGGACCCTTATAGATGTGCAGAAGGGCGAGCTTACGATGCATGTTCAGGATGATCAAGTAACATTTAATGTTTTTAAGTCTATGCGGTTTCCTAACACAATTGATGATTGTTCTTCAGCATCTGATTTAGAGGATTTAATAGTGGAAAAGGAGCTCAACTATGTTGAAGATCCATTGGAAAAAATTCTGACATCAGGTCCTCCAAATGATGAAGAGGAGGATAAATATTTAGCGTTGTTATAAGCTAATCAAAGGGGGTTTAATCCGCAATCCCGCTTTGAATCTTTGGAGTTAGAGAAAAGGGAGTATGCCCAACCAAAAGCGTCAATCGAGTAACCACCTAAGTTAGAACTAAAGTTACTACCCTCACATTTGAAATATGTTTATTTAGGTAACGCTTCTACTTTGCCTGCAATCGTTTCAGCAGAATTAACTATTGAGCAAGAAGAGAAACTCATCTTGGTGTTGAAATAATTCAAGAAGGCTACCGGATGGACCATAGCCGACATCTGCGATATTAGTCCATTTGTATGCATGCACAAGATTATCCTAGAAGATGGAAAAAAGGGACGATTGATGGACAACGAAGACTGAACCCCATCATGAAAGACGTGGTGAAAAAGGAGATTATCAAGTGGTTAGATGCGGGTATCATTTATCCCATCTCAGACAGTTTTTGGGTAAGTTCGGTTCAGCGCGTGCCAAAGAAGGGAGGTATCACAGTCGTAGAGAATGAGAATAACGAGTTGATACCAACTAGAATAGTTACGGGATGGATGATTTGCATCGATTATCGGAAGCTGAACAAGCCAACTAGGAAAGATCATTTTCCTTTGCCGTTCTTGGACCAGATGCTGGATAGACTAGCTAGGCGAGACTATTACTATTTTCTTGATGGTTACTCTAGGTATAATCAGATTACAGTAGCACCAAAAGATCAGCACAAGACAACGTTCACCTGCCCGTACTGTACATTTGCATTTAGACGCATGCCATTTGGTTTATGTAATGCACCTACTACATTTCAAAGATGTATGATGTCTATTTTTACTCACATGGTTGAAAAGTACATGGAAGTTTTTATGGATGACTCTTCGGTGTTCGGAGATACTTACGATGATTGCTTAGCCAATCTAGCTAAGGTACTAAGACGATGTGAAGAAACAAATCTAGTACTTAAATGGGAAAAGTGCCATTTCATGGTACAAGAAGGGATTGTTCTAAGGCATCAGATAACGAGACATGGAATCGAGGTAGATAAAGCAAAGGTAGATGTTATTGAGAAACTCCCACCTCTAACATCTGTAAAGGGTGTTAGGAGCTTCTTGGGTCACGCTGGGTTTTATCAAAGATTTATCAAGGACTTCTCCAAAATTGCTAAACCTTTATGCAAATTATTGGAGAAGGACACGTCGTTCAAGTTCGATGATGAATGCTTAAAGGCTTTCAAGGATTTGAAGAGTCCACTAGTTACGACACCCATAATTGTCACACCAGACTGGGATCTACCATTTGAATTAATGTGTGACTCAATCAATTTCACGATAGGAGCTGTCATGGGCCAATGAAGGTATAAAGTTTTTCATCCCATCTACTATGCAAGCCGGACTCTTATAGGAGCTCAACTAAACTATACGGTAGCAGAAAAAGAGTTACTTGCTATTGTATTTGCTTTTGAAAAGTTTCGATCTTACCTTGTAGGTACCAAAGTAATTGTTTATACGGGCCACTCGGCAATCAAGTACTTACTTGCTAAGAAAGATGCTAAGCTGAGACTAATCCGATCGGTGCTTCTACTTCAAGAGTTTGATCTAGAAATTCAAGATCGAAAGGGAGTAGAAAACCAAGTAGCAGATCACTTGTCCAAATTGGAGCCTCAAGAAGGGAATTCTCCTATTATACCAATTCAAGAAACGTTTCCAGATGAACAACTACTGAAGGTAAGTCATGTCCATAGTACCCCTTGGTTTGCTGATATTGCTAACTATTTAGCTTGTGGTTTGAGACCAATTGATAAGACTTATCAACAATGGAGGAAGTTTTTTCACGATGTTAAGTACTATTTCTGGAAAGAGCCATATTTGTTTAAAAAGTGTGTAGATCAGATGATCAAGAGATGTGTGGCAGAAGATGAAGTACAAAAGATTCTATATCATTGTCACTCAGCTCTGAGTGGGGGACACTTCGGAGGTACTCGTACAGCGGCCAAAGTATTGCAAGCTGGATTCTTTTAGCCAACACTATTCAAGGATGCATATGCGTACGTAAAGAGTTGTGATCGATGTCAAAGGGTTGGAAATATCACCAACAGAAATGAGATGCCCCGAACAAACATCATTGAGGTAGAATTGTTCGATGTATGGGGTATTGACTTTCTTGGTCCTTTCCCTCCGTCTTTTGGTCACAAGTATATATTGGTAGCAATAGACTATGTGCCTAAGTAGGTCGAAGATGAAGCTTATCCGACAAACGATGCTAGGGTTGTAATTAAGTTCTTGCAGAAACACGTGTTCACAAGGTATGGAACCCCAAGAGCTATCATTAGTGATGAAGAGTCCCACTTCGTGAACAAGTGGTTAAGATGGTTATTAGACAAGCACGAAGTGAAACACAAGGTTCCAATAGCTTACCATTCGCAAACAAATGGGCAAGCTGAACTAGCAAATAATGAAATCAAAGGCATACTTGAGAAGGTAGTCTGCCCAAACAGACGTGATTGGTCCAAAAGGTTGGATGATGCTTTATTGGCTTATAGAACAGCATACAAAACACCTCTAGGGATGTCACCTTACAGGTTGGTCTTTGGGAAAGCATGTCATCTACCCTTAGAGTTAGACCACAAGGCTTGCTAGGCTCTTCGACAACTCAACTTGGATCCTAAGCTTGCTAAAGAAAAACGGATGCTCCAACTCAATGAGCTAGAGGAACTCCGGCTATTCTCCTATGAAAATGCCAAATTACTCAATGAAAGACTTAAGAAATGGCATGACAAGCACATTCGAGTTCGAGAATTTGAAGCAGGTCAGCGAGTTTTGTTATTTAATTCTAGACTAAAATTCTTTCCAGGTAAGTTAAAATCATGTTGGTCTGGTCCATTTACGATCCATCATGTTTATCCATACGAAGTTGTCGAGCTCTAAGGTAAGGGAGGTAATTTTCGAGTTAACGCTCAGCGCTTGAAACACTATTGAGGAGATAAGATTGAATGGAATGAAATTTCGTTCATTTTATCAGATGTTTAAAATTTTCCTATGTTTTTTTTAATAAATGATTTAGAGTATATTTTCGGGATTAGTATGTTTAAATAAATTCTGTCTAGGAGATTGGAACTTAAGCTAATCTTTCCTGGGAATTGATTTTAACATGATTTTCCTAAAAATTATTATCTAAATAGAGATTTTGATTTTTGATTTTTCAAATAAAAAGGTCAATTTTGACCCGAGTGTTAAATTGCGACTTAATTTCAAATTTTCATTAAGTCTAGGGACTTAATTGAAGTATTTTTAAAATTTGGTTGCTCTTTTCATAAATAATAAAAACTAGATGCCTCTTCCTGTAAATATTTCCAAAAGACTTCTAGAATAATTTTTTTTTAGTTTAAAAAAATGATAATTATTAATATATAATTATACCCGTTATAATATATATTAATTATTATCAATTTTAGGATTTTATTCGATAAGTTTTTAATAAAGATAATAAGATGATAATCTTTAATATATAATTATATCTATTATAATTTATATATTAATCTTTATCAACTTAGCATAGAATTAGGATTAATTTTATTTTATCTTTGTTTAAAATAAATTAAATAGCAATTAATAATTTAATATGCTTATATCTAATTATTAATTGTTGTTATCTTCATATAGGAGTAGAACTTAGAATTTTTATTAATTAAATTGTTTTAAGAATTCTACTCTAATTCCTATTTCTCCCATTATAAATACCACCCATCTTCCCATTCATCAAACACTTAAAACCCGAAGCACCAAAATACCAAAGTGCCGAAACCCCAAGCAACAGTAGCACCAAGCAGTCGGCTCCATCGCATGCACGTCCCGCGCACCAAGCGCGCGTGTTGCCTCTAGCGGCCCCAGCCTCAGCTCGCACCAGCCTTCACCTTGTGCTTGGTACCGGCCCTTTGCACCATCCTGCGCGTGCCCAGGTCCTACCTGCTACCGAAGGCCCAAGTGCTGATTGCTTCCAGCCCTGCTGCGCATCACTGCTCCCAAACGCACCACACCTGCACACCCTAGCTGCTTGTGCGGCATTCCTCTTCCATCCACCCTAAGCCACAAACCCTCCAACTCTTCTTTTTAATTCTCATCTTTTTCTTCATTATTATTATTAATTTCTAGAGTTCTTATATTTTTACAAAAAAAGTGGTAAGACCTAGTCTCTCTTAATTTTTAATCTTAATTTTATTTATTAATTTTTCAATTAATTGAATTATTAATAACTTTTATGAAATTTTATTGAGAAACTAATTTTTCCATCTTATGATCAGGTTAAACATGCCTCATAAGAGAACTCGTGCTTCCGCTCAAATTGATGAAACACAAAACAAATTCCATTGTGAAGACGCCAAAGTGAGATACGAAAGTATCTTCAAAAATCAACAAAGGCATCCAGAAAAAGGCTTCACTTTAAAGGAGAGCAACTACCGAGACTTTATGGCACGTATTCGTCAAGTTGCTAAAACCCTCAATTGGGAGTTGTTTTGTGAAAAGGGACCTAGTGTGGATGAGGAACTAGTTTGTGAGTTCTATGCAAATTTAACTTCAAGAGAGATGACAAAAGTTCCAGTTTGCGGAATCAAAATACCGATAAATTCAAATGCTATTAATGAGTTTTTTGAATTACCAGATTTCGAAAACGATGAATATTCCATATTGATGAGCAATATGAAGCCTGAAAATTTGCAAGAAATTCTCGAGGAACTGACAGTTCCAGGTTCTACATGGACTGTGTCAAAACAAGGAATCCATACTTGTCGAAGAGAATATTTGACTCCACTTGCGAAGGTATGGTTTTACTTCATCCGATTCAGCCTTATGCCTAGCTCACATGGGACTACAGTCTCATTAGAATGAATGGTCTTATTGTACTCGATCCTAACTAGTAAGACCATCGATGTGGGGAAGATCATCTTGAGGGAGATACAGAATTGTGCCATTAAACGCTCTGGCCCTGCTTATTTCCCCTTTCCAATAACAATTCTATGCTTGGAAGCTAAAATTCTTGCAAATGTAAGGAAGACTGAGCATAGCCAAGGCACAATCACGGATTGGGACCTTTATCGAGTAGCTGGAGACTCAGTCCTACAATAACGAATTGAAGTAAGTGAGGAACTGGAGGACCCTGATGAAGAAGAAGATCCCACGATAAAATCATTTGAAGTCCCTGAAAAGGTAGAATCAGTGGAGCCAGACGCTACTGAAACTATAAAAAGTTTAGGTATGCATGAAAGTTTAAGTCTTTAGAATTGACTTAGTAGTTTCTTGAGGCGAAATCCTAGGGAGCATGGAACGTTGGAAATGATTTAGGCAACTGTTGTTAGAGCCTTTCAAGCCCACCATGGTAAAATTTTATCCTTTGAAACCCAATTTTGAGACTATACGGCCTAATTTTATTTCGACCCTTACAATAATTAGCCATTACTTTTCGCTTAATAATCTTAAAATTGTCCCAAACACTAGACTCAATACTATTCAAAATGTTCTTTGAAAATAAGTTTGGGGGAGTTGAAAAGAAGTATCAAATGCTTGAGAATTACAGTACACAAAGTAAGTGCTCGTGTTATTTAAAAAAAAAGAGCACATGTATTTGAAAGAGATGTACAAAAGAGCCTATAAAAGTCAAGTTGGTGTATCGAAGGTAAAAACTCTTTCACCTACCCCTAGCCTAGCCACGTTACAACCTTGATAAAGACCTATTAATTCAAAGTCCTCATGCTACCTACATTAGTGGAGAGAAATTGCTACGATCAACATATGAAGGCATAAGTTAAGCTTAATGATTGCAATTTAGTCTTGAATAAAGGAATAAAAATCAAATTGGTAAGGGTTAACATGTCTTGTTACAAAATCATTTAGTCTAAATTTTGCTATTATAATAAGTTGTTGAATTTAATTTGAACAATATGTATACTTAAGTAAGCATAATTATCAGATTTCTTGTTTTTGAGCATACGTATTTTCTATCCATAATTTTGAGAAAAAATTTTTCTAAAGGAATTTTCCAAAGGTGTTTCCAAGAAATTCTTTTCAAAATTTGTGCATTACTCGGGACGAGCAATGAATTAAGTTGGGGGTGCGGAAACACAAAAATTTATATACTTTTTCATACCCAATTTTTCTTAAATTCATGCAAATCCGGTTAAATTCTTGTCGAAAAGTAATTAAATATTATAAAATAATTAAGTCATGTTAAAAATATGAACATGGTGAATTTATTTAACTTTATACTTAAATTTGACTAATTTTGACTATTTTCGACAGATTTGCGCAAAGGGTGAAAATTGGCTTGGCTGACACTGCTGAAAGCACAAAACTGAGAAGCAATTTGAAGTATTAAGGCACATTAATTTTCAGCCTAAGATGGTCTAGAAATGTGTATTAATTCATAATTTAATTAATTTTAATTTACTCCCCATTTAATTTGGGTTAAATAAATTATTTTTAATTAATTATGGAGAAAGGGTCCAGTTGAACCGCACCGGTCGAGCCAGATTGAGTGAACCAAACCAGCCACTAAATGGGCAGCCTAGAACCATCCATATGCTGAACCAAACCATAATTTTAACTGATTAAATATTCTTGCAAAAAGGCCCTGAAAAGACTTCCAAATTGCATTTAAACCCCACCTTAAATTATGGCTTTGTAGATTTGCCCCAAGCTTAAAATAGCAAAGTTGAAACTCTCAACTTTTCCATGTGTGTGGCTGGCCAAGGGAGGGCTCTTTGGCTGCTGTAATTTGCTATTTTTAGCAGCCACAATCATCTATAAAAGCCACCCCTTGCTGATCATTCAAAGCACCCCTCACTTCACATCATTCTCTCATTCCCTCTCTCACTTTTCTCTCATTTCTTCCATTCCATTCCCTCTTGTTCAAGTGTCGATTTCTTCTCTTGGGAAAGAGGCTCTCATTAGCCACTTGGAGCAGCAATTTAGGTGTTCATAAGAAACCTTGATAGCCAAGGCCAACGAAGAAGGAAGAGTGGAGCAACTAGTCAAGGCACGGAGAAACACCGGATTTGCTTCTTGTTCCCTATCTCTTTAAATTTTGTTGTTGTTTTGACGAACATGGTTATAAATATTTATGCTATTGAAATGGTTATTTTAATCAATTCAGCTTAAATTATTTTTGTGTTGGGTTGATTATATTCTGCCTACTTGAATTGTTAAAATCGTGTTTATGTTGTTATAAGCCTCGGTAAGATGCTTGATTAAGTAAAATCATGCCTAGGTTATTTTTGCGTTACGACTGTGAGGTAACTAATAAATTAATTATTTAAACGGATTGCAATTGTAATTAATAGACACAGTACTTAATCAGTTCATGTTTATTTCAGTTCATGTTTATTCTTCTAAAGAAGCTGAAGGTTAAATTAGCAATGTATCTGGCGATATTATTGCCTTGCATAACTTGCAAGATTATTGTGATTAAATTGTTTCAAGGTAGGGATGCCTTGTTACTTCACATAGTCTTTTATATGCTTATTAGATTTTATTAATCGTTTGAATTGACATAGGGATATGCAAGAGATTGGTTCAATTTAATGAGTATGTATGTGCAATAACATGTTTGCTTACTAGAATTTGTTTAGTCAGTTGAATTGACATAGGGATATGTCAAGAGATGGATGGATTTTTGTTTGTAAATTTGTTCATAAGTTAGCAAATTACCGGGTTGTTGTGAATTTATTCGGAACAATGTAAACATGAGTTTAATAATTCTAAGTTAAAGAAATATAATTAATCCAACACAAGTATGTTTCATTGATTAAATCTTATTTGAAATCGTGAACCAGAACTCGTTTGTTTTATTTTAATTATTTACTTAGTTTTTAAATAGTTTTTAACCATCTTTTAAAATCAAATTATTTTTACCTCGCCAAAGTGTTTTACAAATACTTCCATAAATAATTCTTTTTACAGTCCTTGTGGGTACGGTAACTCGACATTTATTTGTCACTTTATTACTTGTTGCGATTGTGTACACTTGCACACTTTTTCGTCATTCCAGGAAGAGGGAGTATTCGGCCAAAGAAAAAACAGATAGAACAACTTCTAGAGTAGAGCCAATAGGTCAGCAAGAGAACTCGAGGGAAGTGCAAACTCGAAATAAAAAACAACAAAAAACACGAGAATACTTGAATGGTCTTTTACAATATTCGGCTCCAACACTAAAGCCAAAATCCCCCAAAGGAAAGAGTTTACATTCGGCTCCAACACTCCCACCTCCTTCAAAATCCCACAAATTCCTCCTCAAATCCCTCAAACCGACTACTCCTCCCTCAACTACTTAATTTAAATTCCACTCAAACACTTCAGTGTTTCGGTCAAACCACAACACTCCCACGGCATCTAGGAAAATAAAACACTCCCCTGCATCGCCAAGACTCGAACTCAAGACCCTCAGTAATAGTAACACGCGACTTATCCCTTAGACCAGCAGGCGTATTTTGTCATGTTATACCCACATTAATTTAAAAGCCTATTAACTAGGGACAGAGGTTTATTCAAATAAAAAAAAACTTTTGCACAAGCCAAGGCTTAAACCCAAGACTTCTCAGAACCCAAGACTTCTCAGACTCTTTCCTAGACACTTAACCACTGAAGCAGACATGCATTTGTGTATCATAAACATACAAAAATAAATACTTACAATTTCTGGGCATTACATATTACCATATAGAGCATCGTAAGGTGCCATCTAAATGCTAGACTAGAAGTTGCTGTTATATGTGAAGTCAGCCAGCAACAGATAATTCCCTTAACTACCTCAAAAATCAATCACATAGCTCTGTAACATATCCTTTAGAATTTGAATAACCCACTTAGACTATCCATTGGTCTGAAGGTGGTACGCAGTACTGAAATTCAGTTAGGTGCCCAATGCCTTGTGAATCCTCTTCCAAAACAGAGAAGTAAAACGTAGATCTCTGTTAAAAATAATCGAAACTGGAACTCCGTGCAGTCTTACAGCTAATCGATCAATAATGACCCAAAACGTAGATCTAAGTTTTGAAGCGAGTAGTCTATCCTGGTTGGTACAAAATAAGCAGACTTGGTTAATCGATCAATAATGACCCAAAAGGAATCTTTCTTAGAGGGTGTTGAAGGCAACCCACTAACGAAATCCATCATCACTCGCTCCCACTTCCACAGGGGAACTTTAACCGGCTGTAGTAGACCAAAAGGTAATCGATGTTTAGCCTTAACCTTCTGACACGTCAAACAGAGAGAGACAAAGGTAATAACCTCTCGTTTCAAACCGAGCCACTAGTAGATCTCTTCGAGATCCCTATACATTTTGTTCCAACTGGGATGCATAGCATAGGGACTACTATGCATTACTCGTAAAATTGATTTTCTTAACTCTGTATCATTCGACACACATATTCTACCTTTAAAACACAAGACCCTGTCACTTTTAAACTTTTATCTAATCAACCCATGTTGGTTTAATCTGTAACTCAGCTAGAAGGCTCCCATCATTGAACAAACTCAAGTGAGCAAATATCACTCTTAGGTCAGTCATAGCTCTATGACTAAGAGAATCGGCCACCATATTAGCTTTTCTGGGATGGTTCTCTATTGTACAATCATAATCCTTAAGCAACTCAACCATCTATGCTGCCTAAGATTTAACTCCTTCTAAGTTAGCAGATATTTGAGGCCTTTGTGATCAATGTATACACCTTTCACCATACAAATAGTGCCTTCAGATTTTCAAGGCAAGACAACTATGGTCAGTTAAAAATCGTAAGTAGGATAGTTACTCTTGTGCGACTTAAGCTATCGAAACGCATAAGCCACGACCTTACCATCCTGCATTAGAACACACCCCAAACTGACATACGACGCATCGCTATAAACCATAAAATCCCTACCAAATTCAAGCTGAACTAAAATAGAAGCTTGTGTCAAGAAGAACTTGAGCTTGTCGAACCTCGACTGCTGTTCAACCAACCATACAAACGAGGTGTTCTTACTCAATAGTTTAGTCAGAAGAGATGTAATTAGAGAGAACTCCTCAACAACCTTCGGTAGTAACTTGCCAAACCTAAAAAACTCCGAAGTTTTGGACACATTCTTCGGTTGTTTCAACCCAATCATAACCTCAATCTTCTTGGGATCAACTTGGATCCCTTCGATAGTCACAATGTTCCCCAAAAAAGTAACCTCTAACAAGTAGAACTCACATTTTCTAAACTTAGCATATAGTTGATTTTCACGGAGTACCTGCAAAACTATTTGAAGATGGTCATCATGCCCATTCTCAGTCTTTGAATAAATTATTTCAATAAAAACTATAATAAACTAGTCCATATATGACTGAAACACCAGATTCATCAAGTCCATAAATGTAGCCGGAGCGTTCATTAAATCGAAAGGCATAACCAGAAACTCGTAATGCCTATAATGAGTTCTGAAAGCAGTCTTGTACACATCAATCTCCTTAACCTTGAGCTGATGGTAACCAGAATGAAGATCAATTTTGGAGAATACCGATGGCCCACAAAATTGATAGAACATATTATCTATTCTCAAAAGCGGATATTTATTTTTTATTGTCAACTTGTTCATATGATGGTAATCTATACATATTCTCATCCTACCGCCCTTTTTCTTGACAAACAAAATCGGTGCGCCTCACAGAGACACATTCAGTCTAATGAACCCTCAATCGAGAAGTTCTTGAATCTAAGCTTTAAACTCCAAAAGCTTTTTAGGTGCCATGTGATACGGTGCAATGGACACTTGAGCAGTACCTGACAACAATTCGATACCAAATTCAACCTCATTATCTAGAGGTACACTATGAAATTCCTTGAAAAAGACATCCAGAAAGTCCCTCACAGCACGAATATCCTTTACAGAAAGCTTTAATGATATAGAATCAGACACAAAGGCTAGGTATGTCTCGCAACCTTTCCGAACTAGTTTTTTAGTTATAAGGGCAGAGATTACATTAAAGAGATAATCTCGACGCTTACTAATCATAAAAATCTTACTGTTTTCCTCAATTCTCAAAGTAACCCTTTTAGAGGCACAGTCGAGACTGACCTGATGTTCCACAAGTCAATCCATTCCTAAAATCTGATCAAACTCACCAAAAGGAAATTCTATTAAATTAGTCGGAAATACTACACCTTAAATTTTTAATGAAACCTATATATATACTTTGTCAACCTAGACCAACTGACCCAAAGGACAAATTACAGAAACCCCTCTAGCAGCAGATTCAGTAGAAATACCCAAATTTACAGAAACAATACTATATACATAAGAATGTGTAGACCCAATGTCAATTAAGCCAAAATAGGGAACATTATAAATAAAGAACATGCCTGTTATAACATCAGCGTCATCTCTATCCTCTCGGTGCCTCGCTGTATACACAAGTGTAGTTTGATGTGACTTAGCCTAAATTGTACCTCTACCCAGTTCACTCTATCCTCTGCCAGACCCATTACCACCCCTGACCATATCACAACCCTAAGAAGGCTGCTGAGATGCTCCCCAAGGCTAAACATGACTCGGAGCTGGAGTTTGTGCTGCAGTGAGTAACTGATCTAATCGGTGATGGCAATCTCGAACCCAATGTTCCATTGACCCATAACAGAGACAAGCTTGATTTCCTCTAGCACTTGCCCAGATGGCGCCTCCCACAATCATTACATAGTTGAATCTTAATCGATGCAGTTGGTACCTCGATCCACGGAGGCTCTTCAAATTTAGCTCATTTCTTAGGGCGTTGAACAGAGCTAGAGGAACCTAAATCCCTTTTCACCTTAACCTGACCTCTCTTCCGATCCCTCTTATCGCGCTCAGTGCGCTTCACCTCTTCTGCTATCTTTGTCTTATCAACTAAGGCTACAAAAACCTACTCCCTCTGAGGAGCTATCAGAACCTTCAAATCATAACGTAGACCTTCTTCAAACCTCACACTCTTATCATAATCAGAAGCAACCAAAGCTCGAGCATATCTACTTAGTCTCAAAAGCTCAACCTCATATTCGGCCACAGATCTCTCGCCATGAACCAAACTCATGAACTTGTGCTTATAAGCCTCCACGTAACTCACCCACACATGTTTCCTTAGAATGCCTTCTTAAAGAAATCCCAAGTGATTTGTTTGACTAAGTACCTTGCTCAATCGTTAGCCACCACTAATAGGCTTCATCTTAGAGAAAAGATACAGCACCCCTCAACTTCTAATTGAAAGTGAAATCGATGTCAGTCATGATAGACTCAGTGGCCTTCAACCAATACTCGACCACGGTAGGGGCGACTTCGGTGACACCCCCTAAATAACTCAGCACCATTTGATTAGAGTCGTTCAGTAACTGACCCTCGACCATCAAATCAAGAATGGGTCCCAGCGACCTTCTCAAGCACATGCAATATTTCCTAGGACATTGCATCATCCCTATTAGTAGAAGTTTGAAATCCTATCTTAGCATTAGGAGTACCTATTGACTCACTAATGTCAATATTGGACAAGCTACCCATCAAAGAAGACTCATCCTGAGCCCTCTATCAGTGCCCATGATGCCTACAAAGCCCACGGAATCCACGTCCACTACTACCATGTGAACTCATTTCAATAATTTATCTACAATGCCAGAAATGCATAGATCAATTCAAAGTCTTTATCACAATTCTCATGTCAGTTCATAGAAAAATATGTGACCACACCACAGTTTTAATCACTTTCGTGTCTCAACAAATCATAATAATTGAACAAAAGTACTTACAGGTTTGGTTCTGGAGGTTCGATCCTTTATAAACTAGGTATCAGAGTTATATGAAGAAACAAGAAAGAAAAGATAAAAAAATAAATCAAAGCACATTACCAAAATCGGAGCCTAATCTACACAACCCTAGTGTTGTAATCCTAGCTCTAATACCACTAAATGTAACACCCCATACCTAGTCTAGACGTTAAGACCAGGCCTGAAGAGCTACATCACAACATTTTAGAAAAACCAACTCTTTAACTGTTTTAAAAAAATGACAAATGCGATTATATATAAAACTAAGTCAATACGGAGTCCAAATCATAATCTAAAATCAGAACCACACATAATAGTATAAGTCTAAAATAAACATTAAATAAGAATTAAAGAGAAGACGAGCTCCTGTCGTGCCAACCCTCCTAAGCCAGTGGGTTACCTGAAATCCAGACAATAACTAAGTGATTTTCCAACATCGTCTGTGTAACTTACATTTAGTAATAATCGGTAAACTACAATTGAAATATTATTTCCCATAGATCATTTCTTATTCAGAGTCAGATACGGATTAGAAACAGAGAAGGTCGAGTACAGTTACATGGCACGTCAAATACAGATACAGAACATATCAGATTCAGTTGCAGAATAGTTCAGATTCAAATGTAGATTCCTAACCCCCATCCACTACACACCATATCCATCCATCCCTTCACACCATATAGGGCATCAAGTGCCCGTCCATACCTACACACAGCATAGTGACAATATGTCACATTTCAGAGTAATCACAGCATAGCTGCCAGAGCAAAATGTGATTAATTGCCATCAAATTCAATAGATGATTAAACTGTCACACTTCCATTGGACAACCCAAATCCCGATGCGAATGTAATATAACATATGTAGATATAAGTATGCGGAGCAACAGATTTCAAATTATACCTAATTAATACAACATACATTTACTCACTTGTCTATAATTCAACATTATATACATAATAATAGTTTATACAGAAACACATTATCTGCTACTAGATTTTATAGCCCAAATCAGATTATATGGACCCTACAGTTCACCTACGTTTGATGGAAACGTTGGTTACGGCCCTAATGAAAAATTTAGAAATTGGTCCACACGCTCGTGTGGTTTCACACGGCCTGACACAAGCCCATGTCACTTGCCCATGTAGTCTTAATGTATAGACAGTGTGTTACATGACCTGGACACACGCCCGTGTCCTCGGCCTGTGTGTCTCTAATTTACAAATAGTATCTCACACGGCCTGGACACGCACTCGTGTGTCTTCAAAGTACAAACAGTGTGTTACACAACCTGGGCACATGCCCATGTCCTTAGCCTATGTGTCTCTAAAGTAAAAATGGTGTGTTATACAGCCTAGACACATGCCCGTGTCATTGGCCCGTATGTTTCCAATGTACAAATAATGTGTTACACAGCCTAACACATGGCCTAGCACATGGCCGTGTGGCTCACAATACATACCACATGACCGTGTGGCGTCGAAGTAATGTTTTTTGGCATCTAAATTTCACAAGAGAAGTCAAGTTTTCGTTACACACACCTGATACTGATTCAACATAGATGCAAAAGGAGTTATTACAAAGCCCAAAAATGGCAAGCAGGGTTTTAATCAACAATTATATATACAATTCACACAAAAACAACAGTCAACACCACATGTCAAAAATTTTGACACTAACCTAACAAACCCCAATTGCACAATTAACGAAAATTTAAACCACAATAGTAATTTCTAACTTAAAAGAACAACAACAACAAAAACTCATGAAAACAAAATAGAATGATGATAGACTTACATAATAACCTTTTAACAATGCAACGAGTAACGGAGAAACTTCAATTTAACCCGGCACAATTTACCAAAGTAAACAAATTGAAAGAAAATGAAAGACGGAGGAAAGAAGAACAAAAGAAGAAAAAGGAAAAGAAAAAGAAAAGTGAAAAGAAAAAAATGTTTAAAACATATCTTTTTAAACAATAAAAAACTATCAGACTTTTTACCAAGTAACACAAAAAAAATATCTCCTTACGCATACACAGAGATCGAACACAGAACCAGAAGTATACAACGGCTTAACCATTGAACCATCAAGCTCATTCTTGACACAAAATTACACAGGAATAAACTTAAGTCGATAGTTCAATAGTAGGGATTTAGTCAATTTAAAACAAAATCGCAAAACTTTCCAATAGTAAAACTCAAACCCCTGTCCCCAAACATATAACAGAACCCTCAACCAAAAATATCAAAACTTAATTATTGACAAACATTAATAGGCAAATATTCTACATTCGGGATGTTGCACTATTTAATAAGAGACAGTCTTGAGTGTGTAATCATTGACTTAACTGTAATAGCTCGATTTTCGGTCTAGCCGGAATAATGGTTTCGGGACCATGAATTTGATGTAGAAAGATTTTTATTATATTTTTATGGTCTATGGTTTTCTGGAAGTGTTTCGTGAAAATTTCATTCGAAAATTTTATCGATTGGGCACTTAATTTAGAAGAAAGGACTAAATTGTAATAGGTGTAAAATGTGTGTTCTAGAAGCTAGAGGTGTCTAATTGCTATGAAATTTTAAATTGAAGGTCCTTAGATGGTAATTAGACCATTTTTTAAGTGAGTGGAAAAAATGGACATGAAGTAAGAGAATTTTTATGTTTTAAGTTATGGGCATTTTAGTCATTTGGTTAATAAATGAATTAATAAGCAAAATAAAGCCAAAATTTTTTTTGCATCTTCTTCCTCATGGAAAAATTGCAAGGGAGAACATAGCTAGGGTTTTTCAAGCTTCCAAGCTCTATTGTAAGTCTGTTCTAGCCCCGTTTTTAATGATTTTCATGTCTTTGAGATCCTTGTAAACTACTTTAGCTTTTCCAATGACTATTTTAAAGTATTGTCAAAGTTTAAAATTGTACCCATGATAGATATTTGTGTATTTTGATGTCTAATGGTAGAAAATGCAAGTTTGGTGTTAGATAAACAACTTTTACTAAGTGATTTTCGGTAAAATGTCAAAAAGGACCTAGTTGTAAAAGTTAGAAAATAAGTATTACAAGTGTGATTAAATGAAAAATGTAGGCTAGTATGAGTATGAAAATGGATTGGCTAGGCTTGGGTTTTGAAGAAATTGAATACATTTCAATTTACGAGCCTAGGGATTAAATTGTAAAAACGTGAAACCTTAGGGGCAAAAATGTAATTTTCCATAATATATTTTTGGGCTAAATTGAATAATGTGAGTATTAAATGAGTTAAATTTGTTATTATAGACCAAGAAAAACAAGGTTCAGACATAGATCGAGGGAAAAACAAAGTGTTTGACTATTAGGTCCAATTCTACTATTTTTGTACCGAGGTAAGTTCGTATGTAAATAATGCATTGTTATATTTATATTTTAAATGCTTTAATATTGTATGAATTGTGATTGTCTTTTTGGATGTATTAGAGAAATTTTTGGCAAGCGAGAAATCCCGATTGAACCTTAGGAATAGAATAGGATACGAGTGATATGTCACTAAGAACACATGTGTATATACGATTATGTAATCCGGGTACCGGTCTCGTACGTCCTACCAGTGGCTGGGTAGTCCGGCATGTCTTGTGGATACCTAACAGATTGTGTGAGCAGCACTGTGTAACTACACCCTGACTGACAACTTGTGTCAGCAGGCCTGCGAATAGCTTGAAAATGAGCCCATATCTATTATGAGATATGAGATAGCTTCGGTTACATATATGGCACTTATGTGCAAGATTTTTGAGTATTCGTTAATATTCTGAGTGTTCAACGGGAATGTCAAATTTGTGAAAGGATATGGTTATGTTGCGAGTTAGTACAGGTACGTGCATAAAACTCATAAGTAATGAGCTCGACATGTGATGAACTCTTGGTAGAATTATGATTAAGTTATGATTATGAGATTTTGATAATGTTCATGTTAATCTTTATCATGTTAATTGTATGTTAATTGTGTGGTTATGATGCTTATTATTTGCATAGGAACTTACTAAGCTATATAGCTTACTCCTATTCATTTCCCTTGTCTTATAGTGTCACCAAGTTAGCTCAAGGTTTGGAGACTGTTGGAGATCCACTCACACTATTAACAATTATTTTGGTATCAATGATTTCAACATTTTCAGTTATGGCATGCATAGGGGACTTGGTCATTTTGTTATGTGTCATAATTGATTTGGCCAAATGTGTTGGCTTATATTGGTTAAAAGTTCATTTTGTATAAGGCCATTTGTAATTGGCTACTATTGGTGTAAGTAATTTATATGATGATGCCTTTCATGGATGTGAGAATTTACATTATTTGAGTTGATAAGTATATGATGTTTGTGTATGATAGATGGTAGCATGTGAATGATGTGTTGATGTCTTAATTGTGGCTGATTTGGTTGTATGTATATGCTTGAATTGGTGCTATGTTATAGGGTGCATGTGTGTGCATTAAAGGGTGGCAAAATGGCTTGGAAAATAGCCTTATTTTTGTCCACACGGGTAGATACACGGGCGCGTGTCTAGGCCATGTGCAACACAATGCTTGCCCCCACGGGCATGTGTTTAAGCCGTGTGTCCCCTGCACCTAAATTTTGAGAAACAAAATGCCCAATATTGAGTACAGGGAAGAGACACAGTCGTGTGTCTCAACCGTGTGAGGGCCACGGCCTGAGACACGGGTGTGTGTCCTTTGCGTATGAAGTCTACACCTATTTAATGGAAAATCATAAATTTTAAATCTATCACACGGCCTAGCACATGGGCATGTGACTTGGCCGTGTGTCTTTAAATTTTTTTGGGGTGGCATACACGGGTTCGAGACATAGGCGTGTGTGACCACACAGCCTACCCACACGGGCGTGTCCTATACCCACACGGGCGTGTGAACCCTGTTTAGTGAAAAAATTTTAAGTTTTTGTAAAATTTTCAAAAGTTTTCGGTTTAGTCCTAGACCACTTACAAAGCATGTTGTTAACACCCCACACCTGAGCCCTACGCTAGGACAGGATACAAGACGTTACTACACTTTGTCATGTGCATACTATCATTTCGATGTCATTAAAACTCAATAAAATTAAAAATTTTTTTGAACATTGTCTAAACTCCTTAATATGGGCCTACAAGACCCTAAACATCCATTGGAAACCATTCGGGACCAACCCGGGTAGTTTAATTAACTTTAGAAAAATAACTCTTGAAATAGGACACACGCCCGTGTGAAAGGGCAACACGTCCATGTGGTCATTGTAACACGGCTGTGCTAATGGCCCGTGTGACACACACATCCTAATTACAAGGGAACACACCCGTGTCCCAAACCCGTGTGAATTAAATTCCACTTTCGAACCTATAGGGGTTTTCACACGGTCTGACACACGCCCGTGTCCATGGTCGTGTCTAAAAACCTTGACATTCTGTTTTTGATGTCAGCACCCAATTTGGGGCATACGACCAAGGCACACGCTCGTGGCCAGAGGCCGTGCCCTCCACACGGCTGAGACACGTGGTCGTGGCTCTGCCTGTGTGTTTACTACCATGCATTTTGACTTGCAAATTTTACATGCAGGGGACACACAGCTGAATAACAAGCCCATCGGGCTGGCCGTGTGTCACACATGGCCTAGACACACACCCGTGTGGACAATATAAAGCTATCTACCAAGCCTTTGCCACCCTGAAACACAATCTAACATCAACCAACATATCAAAGTTTAACTTAATATGATTTCTCAACCAAACAACCATAGTTAAGACCTATATACATTACATATATTTAACCATGCCAACAATTTCACATTCATGAAAGACTTGCTTGCATTCAAATAATAACTTTCAATATTAGCCATTTTCCATGGCCTTATACAAAATGAATCAAATACTAAAGTAAGCCAACACATTTGGTCGATTAACAATGACACAAAACTCAAAAGTCAGGGTCCTATACATGCCATAATCAAAATAAAAGATCTAACTATACCAAGTGCTTCAGATGATAGTGTGATTGTTGCCTCCGACGTCCGATGATCCTCGAGTTAATTAGGCAGCACTATAAGAAAATGAAAAAGTGAGGGAGTAAGCATAAAGCTTAGTAAGTTGCATGCAAAAAAATATAACAATAACTTTACCATTCATCATCATGCCCATTGTACTAAAGTAGGCATAAGCACAACTTACTCATCATTATCCAATACAAATCACATAGCATATATTGAACTCACATCTCATACATTTCAAATAGGTACTTGTACCACTCACAACATGGTTATACTTTTCTCATTTAACTTAAACTGTAACTCTCACCATTGAACTATTTGGAATGCTATCAGATATTCACTAAGCCTCAAACATAGAGTATTATAACGCTAGGGTTTGTGCAAGTGTACACAGTCATTATCAAGTATTAAGTATCGAGTTATCGTCTCCGTAGGGATTGTATTTGTGCTAAGTCACTTAATTTGTAAAAGTGTATTAACAATTTGATAAATAAAAACAATATAATTAAGAAGTGATGAAAAATTAAGTATATGAAACTAAATGCAATAATCCCTAATGCAATTTATCCTAAGTATGCAAACTATAGATTTTAGCAGAATAAACACAATAAGCAAAAATTATAACATAAATAAGATAGGACAATTACTTTAATTAAGCTCAAATTATTATCAACATGCTTATAAATATTCGGAAAAACATTCCATGGAAACTCGATCTTTCATGAGTTTGGAAACCACGTTAGGTCCTTTCAGAATCCTTTACTTAGTAAATACGCATTTTACTGACTTATTTACTAAGGTTTCTTAGTAGTTGTGTAAGATAACAGGGATGTGTTAGGTTTGAAACAGTTTAATCACACAAATCTAAAAACTATGCAGATAATAGAGCCTGGTTAGGGATGTTATGCAACCTACAATTTAATCGAGTTAGGATCTAAATTGAGCATGCACATTTCAATTATGCGTCCATTAGCCGTCGTCTGGTTAGGATCGCTCAGCTAATTCAGGTGCATTTTAATCACGTATGAATGAAATACAGACTTGATAGGTGAGTCATGGGAGCTAGTTTGCTAAAAATAGGATGTCCATCTTTCAAAATTCCTTCCAAGGGTGGCCGACCATGAAATGAGGCAATGTGGCTGATGTTGCTTGATTCTTGGTCAATTTGAGTGCCACAACAACTCAGGACTAAGACTCGGTCACCAATAAATCTTCGGGCAAATCTCTGATTTCTTTAACTCTTCAAGGACCTTGTGTAATTAAACCAAAAGATGGTTTATGAACCTCCATATTCAGCCAAATTTTGGGTTGACTTGGCCCTCCATTTGGACGGTTTTGTAATCAAATTGAAGCTCTCAGACCTGTCCAAAAATAAATCAATAAGTTAGAGGACCAAAGAATTAAATTTTACCAAGTTAATTAAATTAATTAAAACCCAAATTATTAATGAAATATTTTAAAATGAATTATTAAATATAATTTTATATTTTATTATTTAATTTAATCATGCATGACCCACTTTATGTCATAAAAATATAATATGCTCAATTTAATATAAAATAAGCCATTTTATGCATGAAAATTATATAATAAAGCATAAAATCACATTTTAATAATTTCTATGTCCTGTTTTCATATTTTCAAGTATTTCATTAATTTATTAAACAATTACTTGGTTTTAACAACAAATTTAAGTTAAAAAGTGATAATTTATATAGGAAAAATCCTATATATTTTTCAGTTTACACACCCCCAAACTTAAATCATTGCTCGTCTCGAGTAATGTTCATCCACAGAACAAGGTCTCACTAAAGCAAAATTGCTAAAAGTGTAAGCAGCATCAATCATTGCCCCATAATCATGTATTAATAAATTCATGCTCATTGATCTTCTTTATTAACAAGTAATTCATATGCAACCATTTTGAACATTTTATTCTAAGTTTCAAGGTATGCCAACATGAATCATAGTATGTATATACGTCACAGCCATAGATAATATTCTTTCATTTAACATAATTTCTCATCAATCAAGCAAAACAATCATAAGACTTATTTATAATCTTCATAGGTTGAACTTAGGACTTCCTCTCCACTAATGTAGTTGACATAATCATCAAATCAATAGGTCTTTTATAAGGTTGTAATAGGGCTCGGTCAAAGGTAGGGATTTTAAGAGACGGGATATTTCGGTTTAAAGATCTTAACCTTTAACTTTGTCTTGGTTTTCTCATAATACAACCTTTTTCTTTACTTGAACCTTTGGAACACCCCAAACTTATTTTGAACTTAAGCTCATACATTTTTTTCCTTTTTGAAGACTGGGCAAACTTTTCTTCGCCTTTTTTTTTCTATAAGCATAAGCACATACATCTTTATGAAAATTTCCTCAAATGCTGATTACCAAGACAACTTAAGTTAAGATAGATACACAAAATTAGGGTAACTTAAAAAGATGGTAATGTGGCTTGTAATGTAGGTTCCTTGCAATAAACAGACCTTTAAGCTCAAAATTATAGTTTCAAGGGTCTAATATCATAAGGTGGGCTTGAAAAGGCCTAAATGATCCAAAGAATATGGTGCCTATATCATTTTAAATTTTTATGTCTCCTAGGATTTCGCCTCAAGAAAGTTACTAAGTCAATTCTAAATATATAAACCTTCATGCACGTCTAATCTCAAAAGAAACTAAGTTTTCATGGAAAACATTACCAAAGACTAAGATCATACAATCATTTCATTCTTCATGATAAGATAGAGTCATTTAGATAAAATCATCATTCATGCTTGCATACAAGCTATCTTATTAACAAATAATTTCTCTAAACATTTATTTATTAAATCATACTCATGAAAGAAATAATTGAAACATACTTGAAAATTTGAGCAACAATTATTTGCCTTACCCCCTTTAAAAAGAAGCAATGTCCTCATTGTAAGAACAATGTAATAAATGAAAATTGAATACCAAGTAAGGTTAAAAAGAAAGAGAGGTGAGTCATTAAGACTGCTTAAATACCAAGTCCTTCCTCATTATCCAGTCCTAGACATGTTCATTCCCATCCCCACATCACTTAGTCTTTTTCTTTCTAAAGGAAGCATTTATTCATGCTTGCTATGTTTTATTTGCAGAAATTAAATCCAAGTTACTAAAGAAACAAATTCCTAAAGACCTAAAATAAATAAATAAAAAGACAAGAATCCTCCCTTTTATTCTTTTGACTCATTCCCCTTGTCTTCTTTAGCTCTTTCTCTGCTTGTATAATCAGTATCGTCCATCCATGTCTCAAACATAGCATTTGGGAACTCAGGAACAAAAGTGTTAGAGAAATTCTTAAAAGTATTTTGAATCGAATCATCGCTAATTTTTGCATATTTTCAGTAAGTTTTTTTGTTGATTGTGCATGAACTTGCACATATCCATCAACATTGACAATTCTGATTTCTTTAAAGTACTTGTAGAAGTCGGCAAGGGAGTTGTATATTCAAGTTCAACACTTAACTTGACTGGTTCTTTTTCTGGCTAAACCCTTGGTTCAGGGTCTTCAACTGGTTCCTTATCATATTCTTCTTTTTCAATGTTTGAAACTAATTCAGTTTCAATTTCATTCATTAACTCTTCAATACCTGGCTTAGTTGGTTCTTCTTGCTCACCTTGATTCAGCTCATGCACCTTCTCTATTAACCTTTCTAGATCATGACTTGTAATGCACCCTTGGACATATTGCCCTTTCAAATTCGCTTGTGTTTTAACACAAGCCCTTAAGCAAAGTGAAGTGATTAATGATGGGAAATAAGCTCTTTCTGTCTTCTTTTTAGCACAGCCATAAATCTCATTGAGAATAATTTTCCCAACATTAATGGACGTTTCTGTCAAGATTGCATATAACAAGAGCATTCGTTCCATCGAGATGGTGGAACTGTGTGAGGTAGGCATAAAACTGTAGAGAACAAAATAAAACCATACCTTTGCTACTGGTTTTAGGTATGCCCTTCGGCAAGAATGGCTTCCATACTTTCTTATAATCCATTGGGATCCCAGATTTGTTACAACATCAAGCACTTGTTGAAGAAAATCCAAATTGATGTTGTTCATCAAAGGGTAGTACTCATCTTCTTCAACATGAGGTAAGTTAAACAAATTATTGATAGACTTAGAGGTAAGAGGTACCTTTTTCTTTCGAATGATGACCTCAGTGGCATCTTATGTGGTCAAACATGCATAGAACTCTCGAACTAGTTCATCATCAGGAAGTGAACGAGCATCACAAAATCGTTCCCACATGAGAGCATTGATTGTCTTTCTAATTGGCACAGGGACAACCATCAAGTCATTACTCTTCAAGTTAAAACCTTTTTTCAAAATTATAGGTTGATGCTTGAAAATTGAATCAAATCTCTCTTTCACTTCTTCATTGATCACAATCGGGTTTCAAAAGTAGTCTTTGACGATCTAGTTCTTTTGTGAGACATGGTCTTTTCCCAAAAATTTGGCAAATTTCTGCTTACAGGGAAGAAGAGAAACTGGCAAGTGGGTAGGACTTGCTTGACAAACCTTGCGACGGCGAAGAGGTTGCGGTGGCGAAGGCAACATGCGGTAGCAATGGTGGTATACGGTGGTGATAACGGCTACATGCCACAGCAATGTTGATGCCCCGATGATTGCTTTGGGCGGCAATAGGAGATTTTGGCAAAGGGGAAAAGAACTAGGGTTTCTTTCGGGATTTGAGGTTTACAGCACAAGAGAAAAGTTTAAGGATTTTTTTAGGGTTTAAGCAAATTGCTTTGAGGGATATGAAAAATAGTAGAATGAAGAGGGGTTTATATAGGGAAAATTTAGGGCAACTGGAAACACAAAAAATTATATGCTTTTTCATACCCATTTTTACTTAAATTCGTGCAAATCCAGTTAAATTCTTGTCGAAAAATAAATAAATATTATAAAATAATTAAATTTTGTAAAAAAATCGAGAAGCAATTTGAAGTATCGAGGCACATTAATTTCTAGCCTAAGACGGTCCAGGAATGTGTATTAATTCATAATTTAATTAATTTTAATTTATTCCCCATTTAATTAGGGTTAAATAAATTATTTTTAATTAATTATGAAGAAAGGGTCCAGTTGAACCGCACTAGTCAAACCAAATTGGGTGAATCGAACCAGCCACTAATTGGGTAGCCCAGAACAGTTCATATGCTGACCCAAATCATCATTTTAGCTGATTAAATATGCTCCAAAAATGCCCTTGAAAAACTTCAAAATTGCATTCAAACCCCACCTTTAATTGTGGCTTTGTAGATTTGCCCCAGGCTATTTTTAGCAAAGTTGAAAGTCTCAACTTTTTCCAAGTAGATGGCTGGCCATAGGGCGGCTCTTTGGCCGGTGAAATTTGCTATTTTTAGCAGCCACAATCAGCTATAAAAGCCACCCCTTTCTGATCATTCAAACCATCCCTCAATCCCACAACATTCTCTCATTCTCTCTTCTCCTCTCTCATTTTTCTCTACATTTTTTTCCATCCCATTTCCCTTTTTGTTCAAGTGCCGATTTTTTATTTTGGGAAAGAGGCTCTCATCAGCCATTTTGGAGCAGCAATTAGGTGTTCAAAAGCTACCTTGATAGCCGAGGGCAATGAAGAACGAAGAATGGAGCAACTAATCAAGCCACGGAAAAACACCGGATTTGCTTCTTGTTCCCTATCTCTTTAATTTTTGTTGTTGTTTTAATGAACATGTTTATGAATATTTATACTATTGAAATGGTAATTTTAATCAATTTAGCTTAAATGAATTTTGTGTTGGGTTGATTATATTCTGCCTGCTTGAATTGTTAAAATGATGTTTATGCTGTTATAGGCCTTGGTAAATTGCTTGGTTAAGTAAAATCTTGCCTAAGTTATTTTTGCAATATAATTGTTAAATCAATAATGAATTAATTATTAAATCTTATTGAAAATATAATTAATAGACACAATGCTTAATCAGTGCATGTTTAGTCCTCTAAGGTAGCTAAAGTTTAAATTAGCATTGTATTCGGCGATAATATGCCTTGCATAACTTGCAAGATTATTGTGATTAAAATGTTTCAAGGTAGAAATACCCTGGTACCTCACTTAATCTTTTATATGCTTGTGAAGATTAATTGACCGCTTGGATTGACATTGAAAAATGTTCAAGAGATTGATTAATTTAATAAGATTAATTTAATAAGTATGTATGAGCAGTAGTTAGCAAATTACCGAGTTGTTGTGAATTTATTCATAGCAATATAAACATAAGTTTAATAATTCTAAGTTAAAGTGTAATTAATTCAACACAAGTATGTTATCTTGATTAAATCTTATTTAAAATCGTGCATTAGACCTCCTTTGTTTTATTTTAATTATTTACTTAGTTTTTAAATAGTTTTTGACCATCTTTTAAAACTAATTTATTTTTACCTCGCCAAAGTGTTTTACAATTAAATTCATAAATAATTCTTTTTACAGTCCCTGTGGGTACGGTAACTCGACATTTACTTGTCACTTTATTACTTGTTGCGATTGTGTACACTTGCACATTTTTCGTTGTTCCAAGTTTTTGGCGCCGTTGCCGGGGACTATTTTAAAAAAAGCCATTATTTTTGAATTTGTTAGTTTTACATTTTGGTTTATTTTCCTATTTAAATTTTTACTTACTTAATTTTTCTGTGATTATTACAAGTGTTTATGAGTATTGATCAAATTATTGACTTACTCCTTGTAGACCCTGAGATAGAACGAACATTTCAACAACGAAGAAGACAAGCGAACCAGAGAAGGACTGAAAGAATGAATTTCAAGAATATGAATCAAGGAAACGAAACAAACCTTGGTTAAAATCCTATCCTTATTGCTGATGATAGGGATAGAGCCTTAAGACAATATGTTGTGCTAGTGTTTAATGATCATAATCTGGGTAATGGTAGACCCGAAATTGAGGCACAACAATTCGAGCTGAAGCAAGTTATGTTCCAGATGCTTCAGAAAGTGGGCCAATTCAGTGGAATGCCTACCGAAGATCCTCATCTTCATTCAAGACTGTTTATAGAGGTAAGCGACTCTTTCAAATTTGCCGAGTACCGAAGATGCATTACAATTGAAGCTGTTCCCGTACTCATTAAGGGACAGAGCTCGAGCCTGGTTGAACTTATTGCCACCAAACTCAATTTCCACATGGCAAGAGTTAGCCGAAAGATTCCTCATGAAGTATTTCTCGCCAACCAAGAATGCTAAGTTGAGGAACGAGATCACTGCCTTCCAACAAATGGATGATGACTCCTTGTATGAGGCATGGGAATGATACAAAGAATTATTACGAAAATGCCCTCATCACGAAATCCCACATTGCATCCAACTTGAGACATTTTATAATGGTCTCAACGCTTATATGAGGATGGTAGTGGACACCTCCGCTAATGGTGCTCTTCTTTCTAAGTCTTACAATGAGGCTTACGAAATCATCGAGAGGATCACCAGTAACAGTTATCAATGGCCAACCAATCGATCCGTATCAGGAAGACAATTTACTGGAATACATGAAGTGGATGCTCTCACTTCACTTGCATCTCAGGTATCTTCAATCCTCAATGCTTAAGAATCTTACTCCTAATGGGTCTAACAGTTTTTTACCCCAACCACCTCACCAATTTGAGAGTATAGCCTGTGCTAATCGTGGGGAAGGAAATTTGTTCGAAGAATGTCCATCGAACCCCGAATCTATATATTACATGGGTAACCAGAACCAAAATCGAGGAGGGCAAGGAATGCATTCCAACTTCTATAACCCATCGTGGTGAAACCACCCAAATATTTCCTGGAGTAACCAAGGGGCTGGAACCAGTAACAACTACGCCCAACCTAGACTGACCTAGCCGTCTAGTTTTTCCCAACAAGTTCAGAAACCAGTTCAAGCTGAATCATCTAATAGCTTAGAGAATCTACTAAAGGCTTACATGGCAAAGAATGATGCCTTAATTCAAAGACAAGCAGCTACATTGAAGAACTTAGAGAACCAGATAGGCCCGCTTGCAACTGAACTCGAAAATCAACCACAAGGTGCTTTACCTAGTGATATGGAGAATCCAAGAGATCTGGGGAAGGAATATTGCAAAGCGTTAACATTGAAGAGTGGAAAGATAGTAGAGCCCAACACCATTAAAGATGAAAAAGAGCCAGCTGACACTCAAGACTTAGAGGAAGTTCAACCGAGTGTTGAAATTCCAGTTTCACTAGAACTAGAACCTGCAAAATCTTATAAGGTAACCTCAGAACCACCTAATTTTGATCAAATAACAACTGCGTTGGATGCAGAATTTCCACTAAAGACAAATCAACCAGTACCAGTTCCAGTAATGAAACCTTCACCACCCTACCCTTAAAGACTTCAGAAGTAGAAACAGGAAATTCAATTCAAAAAGTTCCTTGACGTACTCATGCAACTTCATATCAACATCTCGTTGGTAGAAGCACTTTAACAAATTTCAAACTATGTCAAGTTTATGAAAGATATCCTGTCAAAGAAGTGACACTTAGAGAATTCGAGACAGTAGCTCTGACGAAGGAATGCAACGCATATCTTCAAGATAAACTTTCCCCAAAGCTGAAGGATCCTGGATGTTTTACCATACCTTGCAACATTGGAGCAATATATTATGGTATGACACTATGTGACTTGGGTGCAAGTATAAACTTGATGCCTATGTTAATATTTAGAAAGTTGGGGATAGGTGAAGTTAGACCTACTACAGTTACACTTCAACTAGCAGATCGATCCTTAGCACATCTAGAAGGAAAAATTGAGGATGTATTAGTACGTGTAGATAAATTCATCTTTCCTACTGACTTTGTGATTCTAGATTTTGAAGCAGAAAAAGAAGTACCAATTATCCTAGGAAGACCATTTTTAGCAACCAGAAGGACCCTTATTGATGTGCAGAAGGGCGAGCATACGATGCGTGTTCAGGATGATCAGGCAACATTTAATGTTTTAAGTGTATGCGATTTCCTGATGTGGTTGATGATTGTTCTACAGTATCCGACTTAGAGGATTTAATAGTGGAAATGGAACTCAACACTGTTGAGGATCCACTGGAAAGAATTTTGACATCGGACCCTCCAAATGATGAAGAGGTGGATGAGTACTTAGCTTTGCTGGAGGCTAATCAAAGTGGATTTAATTTGCAATCCCATTTTGAATCTTTGGAGTTAGAGAAGAGGGAGTATGCCCAACCAAAAGCGTCAATCAAGGAACCACCTAAATTAGAACTCAAGGTATTACCTTCACAATTAAAATACGTTTATTTAGGTAACGCTTCTACTCTGCCTATGATTGTTTCAGCAGAATTGACTATTGAGCAAGAAGAGAAACTTATCTTAGTCTTGAAACAATCCAAGAAGGCTATCGGATGGACCATAGCCGATATTCGCGGTATTAGTCCATCTGTATACATGTACAAGATTATCCTAGAAGATGGCAAAAAAGGGACGATTGATGGAAAACAAAGACTGAACCCAATCATGAAGGACGTGGTGAAAAAAGAGATTATCAAGTGGTTAGATGTGGGTATCATTTATCCCATCTCAGATAGTTTGTGGGTAATTCTGGTCCAGTGCATGCCAAAGAAGGGAGGTATCACAATCATAGGGAATGAGAATAACAAGTTGATACCAACTAGAACAGTTACGGGATGGAGGATTTACATCGATTACTGGAAGCTGAACAAGGAAACTAGGAAAGATCACTTTCCTTTGCCGTTCTTCGACCAAATGCTGATAGACTCGTGGGGTGAGACTATTACTATTTTCTCAATGGATACTCAAGTTATAATTAGATTACAGTAGCACCGGAAGATCAACACAAGACGACGTTCACCTGCCCGTATAGTACATTTGCATTTAGACGCATGCCATTTGGTTTATGTAATGCACCTGCTACATTTCAAAGATGTACGATGTCTATTTTTACTGACATGGTTGAGAAGTACTTGGAAGTTTTTATGGATGACTTTTTAGTATTCAGAGATACTTACAATAATTGCTTAGCGAATCTATCTAAGGTACTAAGGCGATGTGAAGAAACAAACCTCGTACTTAACTGGGAGAAGTGCTATTTCATGGTACAAGAAGGAATTGTTCTAGGGCATCAGATAACGAGACATGGGATCTAGGTAGATAAAGTGAAGGTAGACGTTATTGAGAAGCTTCCATCGCCAACATCTGTAAAGAGTGTTAGGAGCTTTTTAGGCCACGCTGATTTCTATCGAAGATTTATCAAGGACTTCTCCAAAATTGCTAAACCCTTATATAAATTATTAGAGAAGGACACGACGTTCAAGTTCGATGATGAATGCTTAAGTGTTTTCAAGGATTTGAAGAGTCGATTAGTTATGGAACCCATAATCGTCATACCAGATTGGGATTTGCCATTTGAATTGATGTGTGACATAAACGACTTTGAGACAGGAACTATCATGGGCCAGTGAAGGAGCAAAGTTTTTCATCCCATCTACTATGCAAGCCGGACTCTTACAGGAGCTCAACTGAACTATACAGTAATAGAAAAAGAGTTACTTGCTATTGTATTTGCTTTTGGCAAGTTTCAATCTTATCTTGTAGGTACCAAAGTGACTGTCTATACAGGCCACTCAGCAATTAAGTACATACTTGCCAAGAAAAATGCTAAGCCGAGACTCATCTGGTGGGTGCTCCTACTTCAAGAGTTCGATCTAGAAATTCAAAATCAAAAGGGAGTAGAAAACCAAGTAGCAGATCACTTGTCCAGATTGGAGCTGCAAGAAGGGAATTCTCCTATTATACCAATTCAAGACACGTTTCCAGATGAACACATACTGAAGGTAAGTCATGTCCATAATACCCCTTAGTTTACTGATATTGCTAACTATTTAGCTTGTGGTTTGATGCCAATTGATAAGATGTATCAACAAAGGAGCAAGTTTCTTTACGATGTGAAGTACTATTTTTGGGAACAGCTATATTTGTTTAAAAAGTGTGTAGATCAGATGATTAGGAGATGTATGGCAGAAGATGAAGTACAAAAGATTTTATACCATTGTCACTCAGCTCCGAGTGGGGGACACTTTGGAGGTACTCGTACGGTAGCCAAAGTATTTCCAGTTGGATTCTTTTGGCCAACACTATTCAAGGATGCATATGTGTACGTAAAGAGTTGTGGCCGATGTCAAAGGGTCGAAAATGTCACCAAAAGAAATAAGATGCCTTGAACACACATCATTTAGGTAGAATTGTTCGATGTATGGGGTATTGACTTTCTTGGTCCTTTCCCTCCGTCTTTTGGTCACAAGTATATATTGGTATCAGTAGACTATGTGTCTAAGTGGGTCGAGGCTAAAGCTTTTCTGACAAATGATGCTAAGGTTGTAATGAAGTTCATGTAGAAATACGTGTTCACAAGATTTGGAACCCCAAGAGCTATCATTAGTGATGAAGGGTCCCACTTTGTGAACAAGTGGTTAAAATGGTTATTAAACAAGCACGGATTGAAACACAAGGTTGCAACAGCTTACCATCCGCAGATGAATGGCAAGTTGAACTAGCAAACAAGGAGATCAAAGGCATACTTGAGAAGGTAGTTTGCTCGAACCAATGAGATTGGTCCAAAAGGCTGGATGATGCTTTGTGGGCTTACAGAACAGCATACAACACACCTATAGGAATGTCACCTTATAGGTTGGTCTTTGGGAAAGCATGTCATTTACCCTTGGAGTTAGAGCACAAAGCTTACTGGGCTCTTCAATAGCTTAATTTGGATCCTAAGCTCGTGAAAGAGAAACAGACGTTCCAACTTAATGAGTTAGAAAAGTTTCGAATGTTGTTAGATGAAAATGCCAAATTACTTAAAGAAAGACTCAAGAAATGGCATGACAAACACATTCGAGTTCAAGAATTTGAAGCAGGTCAGCAAGTCTTGTTGTTCCATTCCAGATTAAGGTTCTTTCCAGGTAAGTTAAAATCATGTTGGTCCGGTCCATTTACGATTCATCAAGTCTATCCATATGGAGTTGTTGAACTCCAAGCTAAGGGAGGTAATTTTTGAGTTAATGCTCAGCACTTGAAACATTATTGGGGAGATAAAATTGAATGGGATAAAATCTCATTCATTTTATCGGATACTTAATTTCTCGTTTTTATTTTTGAATAATGATTTAGGGTATATTTTCGGGTATAGTATGTTTAAATAAATTCTATCTAGGAGATTGGAACTTAAGCAGGACCACTGAATCTTTCCTGGGAATTTATTTTGACATAATTTCCTAAGATATTATTCCCTAAATGGAAAAATAAATTTTTAGTTTTTCAAATAAGAGGGTCAATTTTGATCCACGTTTTAATTTGCAACTCAATTTTAAATTTTCATTAAGTATAGGGACTTAATTGAATTATTTCTAAAATTTGATTGCCCTTTTTGTAAATAATAAAAACTAGGTGCTTCTCCTTATAAATATTTTCAAAAAGCATCTAGAATAAATATTTTTAATATTATGTATTAATTTGATAAATCTTAATATGTAATTATATTTATTATAATTTATATATTAATTTTTATCAACTTAGCTTATAATTAGGATTAATTGTATTTTAATTATATTTTATGGTTATCTTAATAAATTAATGGCAATTGATAATTTCAAATACATATATTTAATTATTACTTGTTGTTAAACTTTCAGTAGAATTAGAACTTAGGATTTTTTTTATTTTCTAAGAAATCTACTACAAATCTTATTTTTCCATCTATAAATACCATCAACCTTTCTCCCTCCATTCATTCATCTTCAAAACCCTAAAACACCAAACCCCTAAGCGTCGCAAGCCTAGCCGAGCTGACTGACCAGCACACGCACAGCAAACCGCCGCACGTCCAGCTCCATCGCTCGCCTATTGCTCTAGTCTCAGTCGCGCCAAGCGCTCATCCGCGCGCGCCTGCTGCTCCTGCCCAGTAGAGTCCTACACTAGGCTTCCATCCGCGCATACCTACTACTTCAGGCCACAACACATGAGCACTGAGCACCTTAGTGCCCACGCCAGGCTTGCTACCGAAGGCTCCTTGCTGCATTGCTGCTCCCACACGCACCATCCGTCCAAGCACCTGGCCACCTTGCACACCAAGCCCTTTAGCCAAGCCTTCCAACCCTTCTTGTAAATTTCTATCATTTTCTTCATAATTATTAATATTATTATTTTTAAGAGTTCTTATATTTTTACAAAAAAAAGGTGGTAAGACCTAATTTTCTCTTAATTTTTAATTTTTTTTATATTAGTTAATTTTTCAGTTCATTGAATTATTAATATTTTTTATTAAATTTTTGAGAAAATAATTTTTCCATCTTATGATCAGGTTAAACATGCCTCGCAAGAGCACTCGTGCTTCCGTGTAAATTGATGAAACACAAAACAAGTTCCACTGCGAAGAAGCCAAAGTAAGATACAAAAGTATCTTAAAAAATCAATAGATGCATCCATAGAAAGGCTTTACATTAAAGGAAAGCAACTACAGAGACTTTATGGCACGTATTCGTCAAGTTGTTGAAACCCTCAATTAGGAACTGTTTTGTGAAAAGAGACCTAGTGTGGATGAGGAGCTAGTTCGTGAGTTCTATGCGAGTTTAACTTCAAGCGAGATGACAGAAGTTCCAATTCACGGAATCAAGGTACCAATAAATTCAAATGCTATTAATGAGTTCTTTGAATTACCTGATTGCGAAAATGATGAATATTCCACATTAATGAGCAATATCAAGCCTGAGAATTTGCAAGAAATTCTCGAGGAACTGACAGTTCAGGGTTCTACGTAGACTGTGTCAAAACAAGGAATCTACACTTGTTGAAAAGAATATTTGATGCCACTCGCGAAGGTATGGTTTTACTTTATCCGATTTAGCCTTATGCCTAGCTCACATGGGACTACAATCTCATTAGAGCGAATGGTCTTATTGTACTTGATCTTAACTGGTAAGACCATTGATGTGGGAAAGATCATCTTGAGGGAAATATGAAATTGTGCTGTTAAACGCTCTGGCCCTGCTCACTTCCCGTTTACAATAACAATTCTATGCTTGAAAGATGAAATTCTTGCAAATGTAAGGAAGACAGGGTATAGCCAAGGCACAATCACAGATTGGGAACTCTACCGAATAGCTGGAGACTTAGTTCTATAGGAACGAGTTGAAGGAAGTGAGGAACCTGAGGACCCTGATGGAGAATACGATCCCACGATGCAATCATTTGAAGTCCTTGATAAGGTAGAATCAGTGGAGGCAGAAGCTAAACCTGATGCTGAAACTTCAATATTTAGAGCTCAACCACCTAGCCCTGACCTTTAAGATAAGCTATCAAAATTGATGGACTTAATACAACATATGCAATGGCAGCAACAAGCCTACTAGAGATACTCAAAAACAAGGAATGACTCGATGAGAAGTGCTTTTAAGAAAATATACAATGACCCGTTTATTTTTGTGTCTAAGTTCCCAGATTTCATATTTGAACCATGGAGTCCATTATCAAATAAGGAGCGAAGCGATTCATGCAAAGGCAATAATGATGGAGCAAAAGATGAGTCTAATTTGGAAGTGTTTTTTTTTACTGTCAAATTTGGAAGTATTTGTAAATAAATAAAAGGGAGGGATCTTGACTTTACTATATTTTTGTTCGTAGATTATTTCTAGGATTAAATTTAATTAGGAATTTTTATTTTTGCATAATAAAACAAGAGATGGAAATTATGAGTAAATATGAACAAGTCACAAAGTATAAAGTGTGGCAATAGATATATACATGTCTAGGATTGGATTCAGAGAGAGCTTGGTACTTAAGTAGTCAAATTGACTCACATCCTCTTTTCTGGAATCCTACCTGGTGTATAGTATTTATTCACTTTAAACAATGAGGACATTGTTCATTTTAAGTTGAAGGGACCAAAATTTCCACTCAGAATAAAATTTTTCTTTTAATTATGATTAGGATATATTTTGTTCAAAAATTTGAATTTTTTAAGTATGCTAAACTTGAGTATGGATAAAGTTCTATTATTTCAATAAATTATTATGTTAGCTTAATAATGACATGAATGTATTTTTAATAAAGCATGCAAATTCATACCATAAAATTTTTAATTCTTTAGGAAAGTTAGGTATGCATGAAAGTTTAAGTCTTTAGAATTGACTTAGTAGTTTCTTGAGGCGAAATCCTAGGGAGCATGGAACGTTGGAAATGATTTAGGCAACTATTTTTTGGACCGTTTGAGCCTTTCAAGCCCACCATGATAAATTTTATCCTTCGAAACCTAACTTTGAGACTATATGACCTAATTTTATTTCGACCCTTGCAATATTTATCCATTACTTTTCGCTTATTGATCTTAAAATTGTCCCGAACACTAGACTCAATACTATTCAAAATGTTCTTTGAAAATAAGTTTGGGGGAGTTGAAAAGAAGTATCAAATGCTTGAGAATTACAGTACACAAAGTAAGTGCTCGTGTTATTTTAAAAAAAGAGCACATGTATTTGAAAGAGATGTACAAAAGAGCATATGAAAGTCAAGTTGGTGTATCCAAGGTAAAAATTTTGAAGGTTCGATTGACGCTGAGTCTAGGGTTTTAGGCCAAAATTTATCCATCTTTCACCTACCCCTAGCCTAGCCACGTTACAACCTTGATAAAGACCTATTGATTCAAAGTCGTAATGCTACCGATATTAGCGGAGAGAAATTGCTACGATCAACATATGAAGATATAAGTTAAGCTTAATGACTGCAGCTTAGTCTTGAATAAAGGAATAAAAATCATTGGTAAAGGTTAACATGTCTTTGTTACAAAAGCATTTAGTCTAAAGTTTGCTATTATTATAAGTTGTTGAATCTAATCTGAACGTTATACTTAAGTAGCATAACTATCATATTTCTTATTTTTTGAGCATAAGTATATCAAATTCATAATTTTAGGGAGAATGTTGTTTTGAAGGAGTTTTTCAAAAGTATTTTTGCTAAATTCTTTTCAAAATTTGTGCATTACTTGGGACGAGCAATAAATTAAGTTGGGGATGTGGAAACACAAAAATTTATATGCTTTTTCATACCCAGTTTTACTTAAATTCGTACAAATCTGGTTAAATTATTGTCGAAAAATAATTAAATATTATAAAATAATTAAATTGTGTTAAAAATATGAACATGGTGAATTTTAGTTAATTTTATACTTAATTGATTAATTTTGACTATTTTCGACAGGTTCGCGCAAAGGGCGAAAATTGGCTTGGCTGAAACTGCTGAAAGCACAAAACTGAGAAACAATGTGAAGTATCGAGGGACATTAATTTCCAGCCTAAGATTGTCCAGAAATGTGTATTAATTCATAATTTAATTAATTTTAATTTATTCCCTATTTAATTAGGGTTAAATAAATTATTTTTAATTAATTATGAAGAAAGGGTCCAGTTGAACCCCACTGGTCGAACGAAATTGAGTGAACCGAACTAGCCACTAATTGGGCAGCCCAAAACCGTCCATATGCTGAAATCAGCATTTTATCTTATTAAATATGCTTGCAAAAATGCCCTTGAAAGACTTCCAATTTGCATTCAAACCCCACATTTAATTGTGGCTTTGTAGATTTGTCCCAGGCTATTTTTAGCAAAGTTGAAAGTCTCAACTTTTGCCAAGTACATGGCCAGCCATAGGGAGGCTTTTTGGCTGCTAGAAGTTGCTATTTTTAGCAGCCACAATCAGCTATAAAATCCACCCCTTGCTGATCACTCAAACCATCCCTCAATCCCACAACATTCTCTCATTCTCTCTTCTCATCTCTCATTTTTCTCTCCATTTTTTTCCATCCCATTTCCCTTTTTGTTCAAGTGCCGATTTCTTCTCTTGGGAAAGAGGCTCTCTGTAACGCCCCAATTTTTGGGTTTTCTGTGTTTTTGTGTTTTTTTTTTAAATTTGTGTGTGTTCTGGTTGGTTAAAATATATATTTTAGTAGGTTAGTGGGCATTTGGAAGGCCCAAACTTAAGTTAAATCCATGGTAGTCTTCAGAATTTTAATTTTATGAACAGGTGATGCAATTGGCGTTTGGGCTTTTAAGAGTAAAGGGGTAAAAGGTGACACAAAAAGGAGTCTGGTGTAGTGGCAAGGTGGCGTCACTTAGGGGACAAGGAAGTGACGCCATAGAGGAAGCAAGGGGTCCATGGTTCAAGTCTTGGCTATTGCAATATATTTTGGTTTTTCTTTTCAATAAATCTGGAAGCAAGTAGGTGCGCTTTAAATTTTAATGTGTTGGATTTATGACACAAATGATTTGATGGCCTAGTGGTGGTGGCGTGAGTTGGCATGTGAGAGGACTTTGGTTCAAATCCCTTGGCAAGCAAAGGTTGATTATTTTGCTATGTTGGGACGACAAGAGTTGGTGTTGGTTTTAAACTCTGGTGATGGAGGGATCCCACATCGGGAAGCTAACATAAGAGTAGGTGGAGAGCTAGCTTTAAATAGAGCAAACCATGAGGAGAGTAGGCATACCCTTCTTGGCTGATCCCTTTCGCTTTGTGATGTGCTCGTTTGGGTTAGGCGTCAGCTAAGAGTGTTTGGAGCACAGATTAACTGCAGTCTCCTAACAGGTGTGTATTTCTCATTACTCTAGCAGTAGGACGGCTATTTCAGGCCGCGATGAGCTGAAATGGGCCATGTGGTCCAATGGGTCCGTAGGCCCAAGTCGATAAGTTGTAGAATTACTAAAATACCCCTGTAGGGTAGAATTATCGAGATACCCTGTGGGGTAAAATTACCATTTTGCCCCTAAGGTGTTAAATGACTATTTTGCCCCTCGTGCCTAAATGACTATCTTGTGTGATGATTGGGTTAGTTGACGTGGATTTATGTTAGTTACCGTTAATTCGTAAGTCTACTATGTTAGTGATCGATTGTAGGATTATCGCGTGGGAGATATCGTCATCAATCGTCATCAACCAGGTGTGTAAATGACACCCTCCCTTAGACTGGATCGGTAAAAGCCAAAATACCGAAATGTTGGTATTTTGTGAACTCGCGAGTGTGCGAGCACTCCTGAGGCAGTTGTTAATGAATATGGTGCATTTGGATGATTAGAGTGCAGAGTGTGCATTTTCGTGCACAACGGTATTTTTGGGCTTAATGGGCCGAAAACGGGCCATGGGCCAACGGGCCCACTTTTGTAAAAAGACGAGGTAAGTACTTCTGATTACTTGGTAGACATTAGAATGAGCATGAAACCTTAGCAATAGGTAATAATTACTGAAGTACCCTTATGCATGTAAATTTACGATTTTACCCCTAGGGTTATTTTTTCTGAAAAGTATGATGTTCTGTTTCTGTATATGTATGCTATGACATATTATTTCTGTTGCATGAGACATGGGTTTATATTGATGGAGGAAACGTTCTGGCAGCCTCATTGCAATCTGGTGGCCTCACCACATATATCTGTTCTGGTGACTTTGTCACAATATCTAGCAGCCTCGCTGCAATCTGGTGGCTTCGCCACACATATATATATGTTCTGGTGGCCTAGCCACAATATCTGTATCTGGTGACTTCATCACAATACCTGGCAGCCTCGTTGCAATTTCTGTGGTGTGTAGCGGTTGGGTGGGTCGAGTAGTCTCCCCACATGGTGTAAGGCTGGTACAGGGGTGTTATGGATGGCTCTGGGTTGGGATTTCTGCATTCATGATATATATGTTCTGTATCTGCTATGGGCCTATGGGTTTCATTCTGATTTTTGTACTGGGCCAAGGCCCAGATAAGTCTGACTCTGAGGTTTGATCTATTTTGGGCTATGGTTGGCTTATGTTACACACTGAGTTTACCGAACTCACCATTTATTTTCATCACTGCAGGAAATCCCCAACCATAGTGGGCTTGGAGCTGTGAGGGATTCGGAGTGGCCACATCATCTGCAAAATTGGTTTTTCTAAGTTAGTTTATTTTTTATTTTTATATTCTGATTTAATTTTGGGTTTTAAGTTGTAATAAGGCCGCTATTTAAATTTCTTTTTCAGCTATGGTTTTATTTTCTGATTATATTTATACTATGACGAAACTGCTAGTGTTAGGCTGCGCGGATTTTCAAAATTAATGAACGTTTTCAAGACTCAACAAGCACAACAAATGGTTAACCTAAAGATTGATAAACTGGCTTTTCATTCAACCACTGTTTTTATAAAGACCACCCCAATCACTTAAACCAGCGAATGCGTACTAAGTCGTAAGTCCATGTGACACGTCAGATCTGGCCATAACGTCTGTGCCAGGTTTGGGGTGTTACACTCTCATCAGCCATTTTGGAGCAGCAATTAGGTGTTCATAAGCTACCTTCATAGCTAAGGGTAGCGAAAAATGAAGAACGGAGCAACTAGTCAAGCCACGGAGAAGCACTGGATTTGCTTCCTGTTCCCTATCTCTTTAATTTTTGTTATTGTTTTGACGAACATGTTTATGAATATTTCTGCTATTAAAATGGTTATTTTAATCAATTTAGCTTAAATTAAGTTTGTGTTGGGTTGATTATATTCTACCTGCTTGAATTGTTAAAATGATGTTTATGCTGTTATAGGCCTTGGTAAATTGCTTGGTTAAGTAAAATCATGCCTAAGTTATTTTTGCAATATAATTTTTAAATAAATAATGAATTAATTATTAAATCTTATTGAAAATATAATTAATAGACACAATGCTTAATCAGTGCATGTTTATTCCTCTAAGGTAACTAAAGTTTAAATTAGCATTGTATTCGGCGATACATATGCCTTGCATAACTTGCAAGATTTTTGTGATTAAACTGTTTCAAGGTAGAAATACCCTGTTACATCACTTAATCTTTTATATTCTTCTAAAGATTAATTAACAGCTTGGATTGACATTGAAAAATGTTCAAGAGATTGATTAATTTAATAATTATGTATGAGCAGTAGTTAGCAAATTACCGAGTTGCCGTGAATTTATTCGTAGCAATATAAAAATAAGTTTAATAATTCTAAGTAAAAGAAATGTAATTAATCCAACACAAGTATCTTATCTTGATTAAATCTTATTTGAAATCGTGCATTAGAAGTCCTTTGTTTTATTTTAATTATTTACTTAGTTTTTAAATAGTTTTTGACCATCTTTTAAAACCAAATTATTTTTACCTCGCCAAAGTGTTTTTCAATTAATTTCATAAATAATTATTTTTGCAGTCCCTATGGCTACGATAACTCTACATTTACTTGTCACTTTATTACTTGTTGCAATTGTGTACACTTACACATTTTCCGTCGTTTTAGCAAGATGTAGCAAAAACTTAGCTACATTAGGGATACTTGGGCAGCAAGCAATGGAAGTGGCGGCAATAGGTGTGGAATTTTTCCTCTTTTTGCTATCTTGGGCCTCAAATTTAGACTGTATCTTACTAAGGAAACTGATTAGTACTTGGGCCAAATTTGTCCCCATTTATTAACATAAAAATTTAAAATTTAAATAAAATAAATGAAACTGAAAGAAATTTTAAATCTTAATTAGAAAATTTCTTCTCATTAAATTACATTAACTTAATTCCCAGGAAAGGTTGGAGGGGTCATAGCGGTCTCGCTTAAGTTCCAATCTCCTTAGACAAAATTAATTAAATGTACTAAATTAAGAAAATAAATCCTAATTATTTATTGATTTACAAAACAAGTTTGTGAAAAATCAAGGGTCTATTAATTTGAACAAGGATTGAACTCGCTCAACTTCACCAACCCAATAATGTTTGAGACGTTGACCATTAACTTTAAACGTACTTCCGTGATTGACGTATAATTCAACAGCTCCATAAGGATAAACTCAATAGATGGTATAAGGTCCTTTCCATCGGGATTTTAGCTTCCTAGGAAATAACTTCAGCCTTGAATTGAACAATAAAACCTTCTAGCCTTCTTTAAACTTGCGAGGTCGTATATGACTATCATGCCATCTTTTTTTTTATCTTTCTTTACACATTTTGGCATTCTCATATGAAAACAACCTCAACTCTTCCAACTGATCCAGTTGTAACATCCTTCTCTCACCGGCTTGCTTAAGATCAAAGTTCAATTTCTTTAAAGCCCAGTGAGCTCTATTCCCCAACTCTAATGGCAAATGACATACCTTCCCAAAAACCAACCAATAAGGAATAATTCCTCACAGTGTCTTAAATGCTATTGATAGGCCCATAATGGATCATCGAGCCTCCGAGACCAATCTTTTCTGCTAGGGCATACTACCTTTTCAAGGATGCCTTTGATCTCACGGTTCACTCTTTCAACTTGCCCATTAGACTGAGGGTGATAAGCAATAGCAATCTTGTGTTTCACGTCATATTTTTCAAGCAACCACTTAAGCCATTTGTTCACAAAGTGAGAACCTTCATCACTAATAATAGCTCTTGGTGTCCTAAATTGTGTAAACACATGCTTAGCATCATTTGTAGGGTATGCTTCTGCTCCAACCTACTTGGACACATAATCCACTGCAACTAAGATGTATTTATTCCCATATGTAGAAGGAAATGGTCCTAAGAATTCAATGCCCTATACGTCGAATAATTCAATCTCCAAATTGTTTGTTAAGGGCATCTCATTCCTTTGTGATATGTTTTCGCTCCTTTGGCATCTATCACAGTTCTTCACATAAGCATAAGCATCGTTAAATAGTGTTGGCCAAAGAAACCTGCTTGTAAAATCTTTGTTGCGGTACGTGCACCATCAAAGTGTCCCCCACTTGGAGATGAATGGAAATGATGTAAGATCTCAACAATCTCACTTTCAGCTACACACTTTCGGATTATATTATCTACACACTATTTAAACAAGAACGAGTTCTCCTAAAAATAATATCGACTATCATGATGGAATTTCTTCCTTTGTTGGTATGTCAATTCTCGAGGAATTATTCCACATGCAAGATAATTAGCAAAATCAACAAACCAAGGTGTTTCATTAATTCAACTCACCTCAAATAAGTGCTCATCTGAGAAATTCTCATTGATAGGCACATGTGATCGAGTTACCTCATCTTGCTCCAACCTCGACAGATGATCAGCTACTTGATTTTCAACATATTTTCTGTCTTGGATCTCAAGGTCAAAATCTTGGAGTAAAAGTATCCAATGAATTAGCCTCGATTTCGCATCTTTCTTCATGAGCAAGTATTTAATGGCCGCATAGTTAGTAAATACTGTAACTTTGGTACCAATAAGATATGAGTGGAATTTATCAAAAACAAAAACTATAGCAAATAGTTCATTTTTAGTTACCGTATAATTGAGTTGGGCTCCCGTCAAGGTTCTACTTACATACTAAATGGAGTGAAACAATTTATTCCTTCTTTGACCCATCACAACTCCAACAGCATAATCACTTGCATCGCACATCAACTCAAAAAGTGTGCTCCAATCGGGTGTAATGATTGTTGGGGCTGAGATTAATCGTTTTTTCTGCTCTTTAAAAGTTTTTAAACATGCTTTGTTGAAATCAAACGCTGCATCTTTCTCTAACAATGAACACAGTGGTTTAGAAATTTTCAAAAAATCTTTGATAAACCTTCGGTAAAAACTGGCATGGCCTAAGAAACTTCTAACTCCTTTCACATTCATTGGGGTCGGTAATCTTTTAATTACGTCCACCTTTGCTTTGTCAACTTCAATTCCTTTCTTTGAAATTCTATGCCCTAAGACAATCCCTTCCTTAACCATAAAATGGCATTTCTCCCAGTTAATGGATTGATTCGTCTCTTTGCATCTCTTCAGTACCTTAGCTAAATTACTCAAACAAATATCATAAGTGTTACCAAAAACAAAAAAATCATCCATGAAAACCTCAACAAACTTTTCAACCATATTAGTGAATATTGCCATCATGCGTCGTTGGAATGTTGCAGGTGCATTGCTTAAACCAAAAGGCATTTGCCTAAAAGCAAATGTACCGTACGGACAAGTAAAGGTTGTTTTATGTTGGTCTTTCGGAGTGACAACTATTTGGTTATATTCCGAATAACCATCTAAAAAATAATAGAATTCATTACCTGCCAGTCGATCTAACATCTGATTCATAAAAGGCAACGAAAAATGGTCCTTCCGAGTGGCTTTATTCAACTTTCTGTAGTCAACATAAATTCTCCAACCAGTAACAGTTCTTGTTGGGATCAATTCATTACGCTCATTCTCAACAATCATAACTCCACCTTTCTGCGGCACACACTGTACTGTACTTACCCACGAACTATCTGAAATACGATAGATGATTCCTACATCTAGCCATTTGATCACTCCCTTTCTCACAACTTCCTTCATAATAGGATTAAGCCTCCTTTGCCCATCAATTCGAGCTTTTTCACCTTCCTCTAGAATAATTCTGTGCATGCAAAATAAAGGGCTTATACCTCGAATATCAGCTATAGTCCAACCAATTACTTTCTTAAATTCCTTTAGAACAAAAATTAATTGCTCCTCTTGATCTTTTGTCAGTTCGGTTGAAATAATCACAGGAAAAGTAGAACAATTACCTAAATAAATGTATTTCAAATGGAAAGGAAGTACCTTTAGTTCGAGTGTAGGGGTTCTTCGATTGACAAATTGGGTTGCACAAATTCTTTGACTTCCAACTCCAACGGTTCAAACCGTGTGGATTGAATAAAATTCCTCGGGTTGGCTTCCATCACAACCATGTTTTCATCACCTTCTTCATCCTCCAAAGGGTCAAACCCTAAGGCTTTCTCCAATGGATCATCTTCAAGATGGCTTTCCATAGAAATCAAGGTTTCTATTTCTTCCATAACTGAGCACTCTTTTGTCGGATCAAGAAATTTCATCACTTGAAGAATGTTAAAAGTTACTTCATTGTCTTGAACTCACATGGTGAGTTCGTCTTTCTACACATCAATTAACGTTCTTCGCGTGGCCAGGAAAGGTCTTCCAAGGATAATTGGCACTTCCTTATCTGGTTTAAAATCTAAAATAATGAAATCAGCAGGAAAAATAAATTTATCGATTCTTACCAAAACATCTTTGATATTTCCTTCGAGGTATGCTAAAGATCGATTCGCTAGCTAGAGCATCACAGTTGTAGGTCTTACTTCTTCTATCCCTAGCATCTTGAAAATAGACTTAGGCATCAACTGATACTTGCTCCTAAGTCACACAAAGCTTTACCACAATAGGATTCACTAATGTTACAGGGTATCATAAAGCTTCATGAATCCTTTAATTTCGGTGGCAGCTTGTTCTGCAGGAACGTAGTGCACTCCTTTGTCAGAGTGACAGTCTCATACTCACTCAGTCGTTTCTTCTTGGATAGTACATCCTTCATAAACTTCACATAATTCAGAATTTGTTCTAAAGCCTCAAAAATAGAATATTGATGTGTAATTACTTCAGAACATCCAAAAACTTCTTGAATTGTACCTCCTGTTTTTGCTTGTGTTGCTGCAATCTTTGTGGATATGGAGGTGATGGAACTTTCGGTTGAACTGGACAACTCTTCTGAGTAGGTAAATCTACATCTAAAGAAGATGTTAGAGTATCTGAATTCACTTAGTTAGGATTTACCTTGTCAGTCTTTGTAGCTTTTGACTCTTTTGGTGTAAGGACTTCAACAGCTAGTTGACTTTCCCCCTTTTCAATAGGCTCATCCTCAACATCAATCAATCGGGGTTCCAAAATTTTACCACTTCGCAATGCCACTGCCTTGATATGATCTTTACCCAAATTTTGGGGATTCTCAGTTTCGCTTGGCAATGTTCCTTATGGTCTATTACGAAGCTTCGTAGCTAACTGACCTATTTGGAATGAGTTTTCCAAATTTTTTAGTGTTGCTACTTGACTCTGGATCAAAGCGTCATTCTTCGCCATGTATGCTTTCAACAAGTTCTCCAAACTATTTGATGATTCAGCTTGAGGTGGTTTTGGAGCTTGCTGATTAAACCCTTGAGATTGGTTGGGTCTATGGTGCATAAAGTTGTTTGATCCATTTCTTTGGTTGCTCTAAGAAAAATTGGGGTGATTACGCCATGAAAGATTATAGAAGTTGGACTAGGGTCCTTGTCCACTCCTATTTTAATGTTGATTCCCCACATAGTACACTGACTCGAGATTCAATAGGAAATTCTCAAAAGAATAACCTTTCCTACAGTTCATACAGGAAACTACTTCAAACGGACTTGGTGGCTAAGCTGCAAAATTATTAGCACCATTAGCGGTAAACCGCTTTAACATAGAGGAAATAGACGATACCTGAGCTACTAATGAAGTGAGAGCATCAATTTCATGAACTTCGACTCCATGTTTTCCTGAAGCTGTTCGATTCGTTGGCCATTGATAGTTGTTTTGCGATCCTCTCAATGATCTCATAAGCTTCATTATAAGACTTAGACAAAATTGCACCATTCGCAGAAGCATCTACCATCAATCTTGTATGTGCATTGAGACCATTATAAAATGTCTCCAACTAGATACAATGAGAAATCCCATGATGAGGACAATTTCAAAGTAACTCCTTTAATTGCTCCCAAGCCTCATACAAAGACTCATCATCCAATTGTTGGAAAGTTGTGATCTCGTTCCTCAACTTAGCATTTTTTCTAGGCGGGAAATACTTAACCAAAAATCTCTCTGCTAATTCTTGCCATGTAGATATAGAACTTGGTGGCAATCAATTGAGCCATGCTCGTGCTCGATCTCACAATGAGTATGGAAACAACTTCAACCTCAGTGCGTCTTCAGTCACACCAGCTATCTTGAATGAGTCACTCACCTCTATAAACAATCGAAGGTGGAGATTTGGATCTTCCGTGGGCATACCACTAAATTGGCCCACCATTTGTAGCATTTGAAACATCACTGGTTTCAATTCGAATTGGGTTGCCTCAATATCCGGCCTTCTAATTATTAGATTTAACTCATTGAAAAATGGCACAGCATATTGTCTGATGCATTGATCCCTATCATTGGCAATGAGGATAGGATTTTGTACATGTTTAGCTTCATTACGTTGGTCTTGATTTTGATTTCCAAGGTCCATCTCATTCTGTCTCTGATCTATTCGTTCACGTCTTCTTTGTCTAAAAGTTCACTCAATTTCTGGGTTTATTGGGAGTAAATCGATAATCTGATCTATACTCATAAGCACCTGGAAAGAAAATTACAAAATTAAAAAGAATAAGTTAGTACTTGTAACGCTCGAGTTTGTACAAGTGTACATAGTCATTATCAAGTAATAAGTAAGTATCGAGTTATCGTCTCCACAAGGATTGTTAATTTGTAAAAGTTTATTAACAATTTGATAAATAAAGACAATATAATTGAGAAGTGATGAAAAATTAAGTATATGAAACTAAATGCAATGATTCCTAATGTAATTTATCCTAAGTATGCAAACTATATGAATGAGATAGATTTTCACAGAATTAACACAATAAGCAACAACTATAACAAAAATAAGCTAGGACAATTACTTTAATTAAACTCAAATTATTATCAACATGCTTATCAATATTCGGAAAAAACATTCCATGGTAACTCGATCTTTCATGAGTTTGGAAACCACGTTAGGTCCTTTCAGAATCCTTTACTTAGTAAATACCTATTTTATTGATCGTTATTTACTAAGCGTTTCTTAGTATTCGTTCGAGGTAACAGGGATATGTTAGGTTTGAAATAGTTTAATCACACAAATCTAAAAACTATGCAGATAACAGAGCCTGGTTAGGGATTTATGCAACTTGCAATTTAATCGAGTTAGGATCTAAATTGAGCATGCACATTTCAATTATGCATGTAATATCCCGAATTAGGGCCTAATCGGAATAGTGGTTTCGTGACCACAAATCCGAGATAGAAATAATTATTTTATAATTATTTTGATGATTATGATATGATTTCATGATTGTGTGAAAATTTCGTGATGAAATTCTATGCCTAAAGTGCTTAAATTAAAAGTAGGGACTAAATCGAATAAGTTGCAAAACTTGCATTCTAGAAGTTTTTAGTATGAAATTGTTTTGGAATATTAATGAGGAGGCCTTAAATAGCAATTTGACCAATTTTAAGTTCATGGACAAAATTAGGACATGGAAGGAATTTTTGGAAAGTTTAGTAGTAAGGGTATTTTGGTCATTTAGTTATTAAAATGAATTAAAAACAAAATTAAAAGCCAATTTTTGTCCATCTTCTTCATTAGGCCGAAATTTCAAGGGTTCTCCATAGCTAGGGTTTGTTTCAAGCTTCCAAGCTCCCTAGTAAGTGATTCCAAGCCCCGTTTTTAATGTTCTTTACGTTTTTGGAATCCCGGTAGCTCGATTAAGCTTATGTTAGCAATAATTCAACCTAGGGTTTATATTTGGAAAAATACCCATAGGTGAAATTTGTGTATTTTGATGTTTTATGATAGAATATGGGGTTTTAAATTATGTTAGACAACTTGTACTACTCGATTTTAAGCAAAAACGAGTAAAAGGGCTTAATCGGTAAAAATACCTAATAGTCACAAGTACATGTTAGAGTGAGAATTTGATGTTGCCATAGAAGAGAAAAGTGATCAGCATGTTGTAAAACATAAGAATAAGGAATAAAGTTTAATTTACGAGCTTTGGGGAAAAAGTGTAAATATGCAAAAGTTTAGGGACAAAATTGTAATTTTTCCAAAATATGATTTTGGGTCAATTTGAATAATGTGAGTCCTAATTAAACTATATTTTAAATGATAGAGCAAGGAAAACTGAAATTCGAGCTAAAATGGGGAAAATACCAAGTTGTGGACGAAATGGTAAAAGTAGCCATTTTCGCATATGAGGTAAGTTCATGTGTAAATAATGTAGCGTAATGGTTATTTTTAAGTTATTGATGTTAATTATATGTTATGCTGAATTTTATTATGAAATGTATGCTTTGTGGTTAATTTCAAATAATATGTAAATTATGTGAACTACTTGTTAAATATAATTGTTACCGAGTATTGATTTCGGCATTCTACGGAAGACGGCAAGGATAAGTGTTCGAGGAAAAAGCCCGTTTGAACCTTAGGAATAGATTAGGATACAAGTGACATGTCACTAGGATGGTTGAGCATCCGAACTCGTTGAGTTGAGTCCGAGTTCACTTATGGATGCGAATGTCCAAACTCGTTGAGTTGAGTCCGAGTTCACTTATGGATGCAAATGTCCGAACTCGTTGAGTTGAGTCCAAGTTCGAGAGATGTAACTAGGCATCCGAACTCGTTGAGTTGAGTCCGAGTTCACCTTTGAATGCGAACACCCGAGCTCGTTGAGTTGAGTCCGAGTTCGCTTATGGGCGGGTTACATGGTAGCTTGGCTACATATGTGGCACTTACGTGCAAACTTTCCATGTATCCGAATTATATTCCGATGTGTTCAACGGGTAAAATTCTACTCAAGCGGAGGAATACTCGAGATGAAAGGGTCGTATTGGTAAGTGTTGTGAAATGGACACTTTAGACAGGTATGTTCTTAACCCTCGGGTTGGAAATAGATACAACAACGGTAAGATCGTAAGATGATGAATGATATTTAGAAAATGTGATATGAATGTCTCGGTGATGATTATGTAAATGATGTTTTATGTTTGCTTATATAGTTATGTTACTTGCTATTTGCATGTGAACTTACTAAGCATTTATGCTTACTCCCTCCTTTTCATTCTTTGTAGTTTTGACAAGCCAGCTCGGAAATCGGGAACGGTCGGAGGCTCGCTCACACTATCCGTATACCATCTTGGCATAATGGCTTGTATATTTTGAGTATGGCATGTGTAGCATTATAATCATTTTGTATATATGGTCTTATGATATGGTTATTGAGTGGTATGGAAATTCTTGGTAATGATTAGCCATTGGAATGGCTAATCATGATCATATTTGGTGTTATGTATGTCAAATTTGCTAGCTAATCCATGGAAACCATGAAATAGGTAAAATTTACCATAAAATGGATTCAGACAGCAGTAGTAACGTGAATTTGAAAAATCACTAAAAATAGTAGAAATTGAATTAAATAATGAATAAGTTATGGAATTGAATCTTGATGAGTCTATTTTTATATGGAAGAAGCGAAACAGGTATCTGAGCTATATTTTATGAGATGATTAAATTTTTGTGAAACAGGGCCAGAGTGATTTCTGGATCCCCTGTTCTGACTTTGGAAATTCACCATAAATTTTACAAAGATAATTAGAAGTCATGATTTATATGTACAGATTCCTTATTGAGTCTAGTTTTATTAGAGACAAACGTCATAGTTATTGAAGCTTTGTACAGAGAGATATCTGATTCGTAATACACAGAGGTCAGAGTAGTCGAACCCTGAAATAGGGGAGACTTTAACTAATAAACTATACTAATTGGCCTGACCAAAAATTCTATAAAAAATTAGTAGATATATATATGAGTCTAGTTTCAGTAAAAATTTACGGAATTGTATTTCGAGTTTCGAAACTCGAGATATGATTTTTAAAGCGACGGTGATGCAGTTAGCCAGCTTGTCTGGAAATTTTAAAATGAATTGTATGAGCTGTTTAAGTAATGAATTAAGTCCGTTAACACCTCGTGTTAGACTCCGGCAACGGTCTCGGGTACGGGGCGTTACAATGCATCCATTAGCCATCGTCTAGTTAGGATTGCTAAGCTAATTCGAGTGCATTTTAATCACGTATGAATGAAATACAGACTTAATTTTAATTAACATGATCGATTGAGGCACAAATATTATAAACATGATCAAATAATTATTATTAAATCAAAGCAATCATCCTAGCTTTAATAAAATTAAGCTATCATTATTGTAAACAAGAAAAAAGAACACATAGCAAACATTCTTGAATTAAATTAATGTAAGAAAGATTAAACTCACTTCAGATTAGCTGTCACCCAAGACTCTGACTGATAAGGGCTCCTTCGTTCCTTCACTTTGCTCATTTGCTGATGGATCTCCGAAGTGGCTAACCAAGGGTTCTTTAAAAGGCTAACTTGCTAAAACTCTTTATCCAAAGATGATGATAGGCATGCGGGCTAAGAGAGTTGAGAGATGAGAGAATGATGAATGAGTTAGGGATGAATGAGGGATGAGGGATGATTGAAAAAGTGAGAAAGGAGCTCTTAATTATAAGTGAAGCATGGGAGCTAGTTTGCTAAAATAGGAGTGTCCTGTAACACCCCAAACCCGAAACCGTCATCGGGGTCGAACACGAGGTGTTGACTGGCTTTACCCTCTTACAAAATTTATTTTCCAGACACTGCCCAATCTGTGTACTAGTCGTTTTAAAATTCATATCTTGAGTTTCGTAACTCGAAAATCAGTTTCGTAATTTTTCCCAGAAACTAGACTCATGTGCCCATCTATGTATTTTTTTCTAGAATTTTTGGTTGGGCCAATTAGTACAGTTTATTAGTCAAAGTTCCCCAAGTTGCAGGGGTCGACTACACTGACCTTTGCCCATTACGACTGGGATATCTCCCTGCACGGGGCTTCAATACTGTTGCCGTTTGTTTCTATGGAAACTAGACTCAGAGAGGAATCTGCACATATATGGTACGACCCCTAATTATCTCTGGTTAATTTATAATGAATTTCCAAAGTTGGAGCAGGGAATCCAGAAACCGTTCTGGACCTGTCCCACTAAAATCTGATTATCTCTTAATATACTGCCCATATGATCTTTTCGTTACTTCCTCATGAAAACAGACTCATCGAGCTTCGATTACATAATTTATTCATCAATTAATTCCACTCCTACTATTTTTAGTGATTTTTCAATCTCATGACACTGCTGCTGCCAGCATCTGTTACGAAAGTAACTAGGTCCATTTCATGCCTACCCTCGATCCAACTCAATCGAACATTCGTGCCATTTTCGCATGGCTTAAAGTTTACATGCCATAATTCAAACACAACGTACTAGCTTATACATGCCAAAATGATCTTCTAAGCACACTAAGAAGAAAGTACCAAAACTAGCTATCTGGTGTGATGACTTCGTTGACGGCCCGACCCCGCAAAAATTGATGAGTCCAAGCAACCTATAATGGGTGACAAGGAAACACCGGGTGAGTTTATAACTCAGTAAGTCATAAGCAATGCTCTACTATACATCAATAACATTATCACAAGAGGAATAAAATGGAATGAGACAATTTACTCCATCCATACCGAACCATACCATAGTTCCACCAACCTACCGATTCAATTTCATATCAATTCATGCCTTCACAATTCATATACTCATCAATAGGACATTGAAGCATTTTCATAAATCAATTTATTTTCGTTACAATCAAACCACAAAACGGCCTTTCACCCATCCTACGATAAATTTTTATGTACGTGACTTCAAGTATAGTTGTCACATAGGTTCAACTTACCGAGCTCAACACCAAGTATACGCATAGCACATATTAGCCATGTCCTCAAGACACTTACCCAATCCGCTGTCCGCGATCAGCTCAATAGTGTCGCACACATAGTGTCCATAATGATTCACGAATGTATATTGAGCCCGCACACTCAGTGCTATATAATCAACTCGCACATTTAGTGCCACGTAATCAAATCGCACACTTAGTGCTACATAGTCAAACCCGCACACTTAGTGCCGCATGGTCAATTCGCACACTTAGTGCATCATATTCATTTCGCACACTTAGTGCAACAAAGTAGAATCGCACACTTAGTGCTGTACAATTTAATCCCGCGCACTTAGCACCAATCTCATGGTCATAAATGGTTATCCCGCACATTTAGTGCCGAGATCAACAACTCATTACATCTCACCTCATTTATTTCATTCAACAATTTCATCATCACATACGTACATGCATATATATATGTACATTTATTCATTCCATTCAGCATCAATACACAACATTATGACCATTGAAATAATACCAACTACATGCTTAATGACTTACCTCGTGTTGGGTAAGACGGTTCCAACTCGGCTACTCGATAACCTTTTCTTTGCCTTTGCTCGATTCACCTCCTTTAGCTCCTTGAGCTATATCAATAATTTAACTAGTTTAACCACCTTGCTAAATATTTACAATCCAATCTCACATGTACATGTATGTTAGTATATTCGGCTAATAATCTCATGCAACTACCAAAGCCGAATCAACTAAATATACTTATGTATACACACATATATCATCATCGAAATCACCTAAGCTTAGACATCGATTTTTAATTTCAAGTAAGTTGCCGAATGCAACCTTACTAAATTCTCATGGATTCAATATACCATTACCATGAAATCAACAACCAAATTCATAGACAATTTAGGAAAATCACATTACAATTCTCATATTCAAGCAAAGACCATGGCCGAATGCACATATGACCTCATAACAAAAATATTGAACCTTTGGTTGCCCAATTAGCTTAACATCCATCAAATTTTAAATCAAGAAGCTCACCTCATCTATAATCAACTCTCAATGCCCTAAGGCATCAAAAACAACATCAAAGAAATACAACCATCCATGGCCGAATGTCCTAGCCGAATTGTTTTAACCATGAGTAACATAACAAGCATAGATCGTGTTTATGGATATACCGTGGCCGATTCAAGCTAATCACCTCCAAAATCATCAACCATTTTCGTTGCATATAACATATATAAACATGAATAAGTTTCATATAATCCCTTAACACATTAATTTCTTTCATCAACAACCTTTTCCTTGAACACTTTCTCATGACCGATTGCTCATGTTATCAACAAGATTCAAAGTTTAAACATGGGCTATTTAAAACATGCATGCATCTCAAAGACAACATCAAACATACCTTAGTCTAACCACCACCATAGCCGATTTTTCTCAAGCCTTTTTCCCCTTCCTTTCTTTCCTCTATTCGGCCAAGGATGTTCAAGAATGAACTCTTTTTTCTTTTTTTTTGTTTTCTTTCTTCAATTCACGGCAACAAGGGGGGGTGAGACCATGTACTTTTTTTTTTTTCTCCATCACCCTTCTTTCATTATTTAATCACCATGCTTATTATTTTATTATTCTTAACATGCATCACTAGCATAACATGTTGGAGACATGTTTCCACCTATAGCATGGCCGGCCACTACATATTAGGGAGGGGGAATTTGACATGCAAGTCCCCTTTTTCTTCCACATGCACTAATAGGTCCTCATGCATTGACCTATCACATTTTAAAATTTTCTCATATAAGTCCTATTGACTAAATTCACATGCAATCGACTAAATCGAAGCTTGAAATTTTTACACATTCATGATTACATATTCTAGACAATAAACATCACATTCAAACCTTTCGGTGACTCGGTTTAGCGGTCCCGAAACCACTTCCCGGCTAGGGTCAATTTTGGGCTGTCACAACTCTCCCTCACTTAAGAAATTTTCGTCCTCGAAAATCTTACCAGTAAATAGGTTTGGATATCGTTCCTTCATCGAGCTCTCGGGTTCCCAGGTTGCTTCCTCGATCCCGTGTTTGAGCCACAACACCTTAACCAACGGAACCCTTTTGTTTCGCAACTCTTTCACCTCACGAGCTAGGATACGTATCGGTTCTTCTTCATAACTCATATCGGCTTGAATTTCAACCTCTGATGGGCTAATTATATGCGACGGATCAGATCGATAGCGTCGAAGCATCGAAACATGAAAGACATCGTGAATCTTTTCAAGCTCAGGGGGCAAAATCAATCTATACGCAACTGGCCCCACTCGTTCGGAGATTTCGTACGGCCCAATGAATCTCGGGCTCAACTTGCCCTTACGGCCAAACCTAAGTACCTTTTTCCAAGGCGAAACTTTAAGGAACACTTTATCTCCCACCTGATATTCAATGTCCTTCCGTTTCAGATCCGCATACGATTTCTGACGATCTGTGGCTGCCTTCAAACTTTCACGGATTACTTTTACTTTCTGTTCAGCATCTTTAATCAAATCAACTCCGAAAATTTTACTTTCACCAAGCTCGGTCCAAAACAATGGTGTACGGCATTTACGACCGTACAAAGCCTCGTAAGGTGCCATCTTAATACTTGATTGAAAACTATTGTTGTAAGCGAATTCAATCAAAGGTACATACCGTTCCCATGAACCACTAAACTCAAGGATGCAGCATCTCAGCATATCCTCGAGTATCTGAATTATCCGCTCGGATTGACGATCGGTTTGGGGATGAAAAGCGGTGCTAAAATGCAGCTGGGTACCCAAAGCTTCTTGCAATTTCTTCCAAAATCGCGAGGTGAATCTCGGATCTCTATCCGACACGATAGAAATAGGTACTCCATGTAATCTCACAATCTGAGAAACATACAACTCGGCTAGTTTATCCAATGAGAAATCCGTACGCACGGGGATAAAGTGAGCCGACTTAGTCAGCCTATCAACAACAACCCAAATCGCATCCTTCTTACTTGCGGACAATGGCAGTCCGGACACAAAGTCCATTGTGACTCGGTCCCATTTCCACTCGGGTATCATGATCGGCTGAAGTAACCCTGAAGGCACTTGATGTTCCGCTTTCACTTGCTGACATATTAAACATCTCGAAACAAAGTCGGAGATGTCTCGCTTCATACCATGCCACCAAAATCGACGTTTCAAGTCGTTGTACATTTTCGTGCTCCCCGGGTGAATTGACATTCGGCTACAATGGGCTTCGTTCAGGATCATCGGAATGAGTTCCGAATTCCTTGGAACGCACAAACGACTTCTAAACCTCAAACAACCATCATCATCAATCTGAAACTCCGATTCCTTGTTTGGAACACACTCAGCTCGTTTTGCAACTAATTCATCATCGACTTTCTGAGCTTCATGAATTTGATGAGTCAATAATGGTTTGGCTTTTAATTCAGCTACTAACACATTGTCAGGTAGAACAGACAAGTGTACATTCATCGCTCGCAAAGCAAACAGTGATTTCCGGCTTAAGGCGTCCGCAACCACATTAGCCTTTCCCGGGTGGTAATCAATGACAAGCTCATAATCCTTCAACAATTCAAGCCAACGTCTTTGTCGCAGATTCAAGTCCCGTTGAGTCATCAAATATTTGAGACTTTTGTGATCCGAAAACACATGGCACTTCTCACCAAACAAATAATGTCGCCATATTTCAATGCAAACACAATGGCGGCTAGTTCGAGATCATGGGTCGGATAATTTCTCTCGTGTGGCTTCAATTGTCTCGACGCATAGGCCACAACTCGACCTTCTTGCATCAATACACAACCCAACCCGAGTAGGGATGCGTCACTATAAACGACAAACTCTTTACCCGATTCGGGTTGCACCAAAATTGGAGCTTTAGTCAGATGAGTTTTCAGTTGATCGAAGCTTTTCTGACATTTCTCCGTCCATTCGAACTTAACATCCTTCTGAAGTAGCTTCGTCATTGGTGTGGCTATCATCGAGAAACCTTTGACAAATCGTCGGTAATAACCGGCGAGCCCTAGAAAGCTCCGGACTTCGGTAACGTTTCTCGGAGGCTTCCAGTTAAGTATGGCTGAAATTTTGCTCGGGTCAACCCGAATACCCAATGCGGATACCACATGACCCAAGAAGCTAACCTCTCTTAGCCAGAACTCACACTTACTGAACTTAGCATATAACTGCTTATCCGCAAAATTTGCATCACTAGCCTCAGATGCTCAGCATGTTCGGCCTCATCTCTTGAATAGACCAAGATGTCATCAATAAACACAACTACGAACCGATCCAAGTACGGCCTAAAGATCCGATTCATCAAATCCATAAACACCGCAGGGGCATTAGTGAGCCCAAACGGCATCACTAAGAACTCATAGTGACCGTACCTCGTTCTGAAAGCAGTTTTGGGTACGTCCGAATCTCGAATCCGTAACTGATAATAACCCGATCTCAAATCTATCTTTGAAAACACCGATGCTCCCTTTAATTGATCGAACAGATCATCTATACGCGGTAACGGATACTTATTCTTTATCGTCACTTTATTCAGTTGACGATAGTCAATGCACAACCTCATGGTTCCGTCCTTCTTTTTCACGAACAATACTGGTGCACCCCAAGGCGAGAAACTCGGTCGAGCGAAACCTCTATCCGTCAATTCTTGCAACTGAGCTTTCAACTCTTTTAACTCAGTTAGTGCCATACGATACGGAGCGATCGAAATTGGCGTAGTTCCAGGTACAAGCTCAATTCCAAACTCTACTTCCCGAACAGGTGGCAAACCCGGTAACTCTTCAGGAAAAACATCCGGGTATTCACAAACCACCGGCACCGATTCGGGTTTCTTTTCTAACTCCTTGTCATCAAGTACATACGCGAGGTATGCTTCGCACCCTTTCCTTACATATTTCTGGGCCAACATTGCTGATATTACAGCTGGCAACCCCCTTAAGTCCGCAGACTCAACTCGGATTATTTCGTTATTTGCGCACCTCAAATCGATAGTCTTGCTTTTGCAATTCACAACCGCATCATGCGCGGTTAACCAATCCAAACCAAGAATAACATCAAACTCGTCGAACGGCAAAAGCATCAAATCAGCCGGAAAACAGGATTCTCGGATTAATAGAGGGCATCTCTTACACACTTTATCAACAAGTACGCATTGACCCAAAGGGTTTGATACTCGAATTACGAGCTCAGTAGACTCAACAGGTAGAGTCTTACTGGTTGCTAAGGTTTCGCATACATATGAATGAGTAGAACCAGGGTCAATCAATGCAATCACATTAGTATCAAAGAGAGTGAAGGTACCAGTGATGACGTCGGGGGAGGATGCCTCCTCTCGTGCGCGAATGGCATATGCTCTAGCAGGAGCACGGTTCTCGGCGCGATCGGCCGTATCAGAAGCCCCCTCTGACTACCACCCCTGCCTCCAAAATTCTCGGTGGTCTACCTCTAGATGTCACTCCACTAGGTCTTGCACCTTGAATCTTATTCTTCTCATCCAGCTCCGTGCAATCTCTAATGAAGTGGTCCTTCGAACCGCATCCGTAACAGGCCCTGTTAGTAGACTTGCCCCAACATTCACCTAGGTGTCGTCTTCCACATTGGGGACATTCAGGTTTCTCGTGCCGATTATTGCCCACACTAGCTACCGAAGTAGCTCGGGAGCCCATCGATGGTCTTGCCCTGATGGAAATTCCCGTAGTCGCCCTCGACTTACTAATGTCCTCCCTGAACTTCTTCACAGCTGAGAACGGAGCTTTACCCGTCGATCTTTTACGATAATCTCTAGCTTCAAATTCAGCCTTCCTCTTCTCCTTTCCAGGTTCCTCCGCCTTGC